>NC_083228.1:145975961-146015961 GCF_032191835.1 Heteronotia binoei | reverse complement strand
TACAACAATAACCGTACCTTATAATTATAAAATCAAAACACATATGAACAATTGATCATTCAGACTTAAAAATGGCGCTATAATGGGCTGTAACATCTGAAGGCAGCTTGTCTCCTTGCTGCGTTCTGCTGTGCGTGGGTGGCATTTAGATGTGCGCGGTGAAGCACGAGACCCTTCTAGTGCCCCCCCCCATCATAACTTTTTGTGTCCCCCGATGGATGAGAAAGGCAAGCGGGAAGGCCAGCCCTAGTTGCTTCCCTTCCCTTGGAAGTTGCTGCCAAGGCCTCTTTGAACAAGAGCATGTCGGAGCTTTGGAAAGAGAACACGTCCTGCTGTTCCGTTGCCAGTGGGAACCGAGGCCTGATTGCTTTGCCGCCAAATGCCAGTCGGTAGCTGGTTCACTGCCTTCGGGCCAGGAAACGATGGATTTCCAGGAGGATGGCGAGACACAATTGAGCTTGCGGAGAGCAGAGAGCGGGCAACAGAAGCGCTGCGTCTTGCCAGGCTGCAGTGGCCACAGGTGGCACAAGCCAAAGCTTAGTGACGGGCGCTTTCCAGTTCTGCCCGGAGCCGAGCCAGATGACCTCACCGAGGCTGGCCTGGCAGCGTGCGGAGGGGCTCAGCGTTCCAGAGCGAGACGGTAGCTGCGGTCGAAGGCTGGCGGGTTGTCTCATGTCCTGCCAAGCTGCCGGCGGTGTCCAAGGCGAGCGGAGCTGGAAGGCAGGAGAGATCAGACCGGGGGAAATCTCGGCTTGTTTCAAGGGAACGCCGGCTCCCGGGAAACGTGGCTTTCTGTTTGTTGAGGCAGAATCCCCGGGCAACGTCTGTTCTCAAGGCCTTTGCAACAGGCCAATGAAGTCAGTGGAAAAAAGTGCGTATTTTTATTTTTTTAATTGACACATTCTTCCGACGGCCCTGGTTTCCTTTCTGCCAGCTGCCAAAACGGGGTGATCAGCCTTTCTGTCTGCAGATATTCCTTTGGCCACCAGGGCTATTTTTGAACAGGAACGCAGTTCCGGCTGGCTTGATGTCAGGGGGTGTGACTGAATATGCAAATGAGTCCTTGCTGGGCTTTTCTGCAAAGCCCTGTGTGAAATGGCGCTGACATAAGGGGTGTGTGGCCTAATATGCAAATGAGTCCCTGCTGGGCTTTTTCTGCAAAGCCCTGCGTGAAACAGCGCTGGAAGAAGAAGAAGAAGAAGAAGAAGAAGAGGAGGAGGAGGATGATGATATTGGATTTATATCCCACCCTCCACTCCAAAGAGACTCAGAGCGGCTTACAATCTCCTTTATCTTCCTCCCCCACAACAGACACCCTGTGAGGTGGGTGAGACTGAGAGAGCTCTGACAGAAGCTGCCCTTTCAAGGACAACCTCTGCCAGGGCTATGGCTGACCCAAGGCCATGCTAGCAGGTGCAAGTGGAGGAGTGGGGAATCAAACCTGGTTCTCCCAGATAAGAGTCCGCACACTTCACCACTACACCAAACTGGCTGTAGGGGTGTGGTCTAATATGCAAATGAGTCCCACTGGGCTTTTTCTGCAAAGCCCTGCGTGAAACGTCGCTGACATAAGGGGTGTGTGGCCTAATATGCAAATGAGTCCCTGCCAGGCTTTTTCCGCAAAGCCCTGCGTGAAACGGCGCTGACATAAGGGGGTGTGGCCTAATATGCAAATGAGTCCCGCTGGGCTTTTCCTACAAACAAAGCCCTGCTTGACACTGTCAAACACAAACCTGGCTGTTCTGCTCCTTCCCGTGTTTCTGCGACTCCTCCGCAGATTAGCTGGGGCACTTTATTGGCCTGCGCAAATTATCTGGTCTTGAAAGAAATCCCGGGGGATGCTCTTTGTATGGTTGCCAATCCCCAGACTGAGCTAGTGCCTGTTGGAAACTTGATGAAGTGGTCTTAGTCGACGTCAAAAAGTCATGTTAAACAGATTGGCTCTTTGAGGAAGCGCTGTATGCGAAACGTGATCCAAGTTGACTGGCACGTAAAGGGAACATCACCTTTGGAGCCTGGATTCATATGGGGTTTGGCTACGGCAGAGAATCGAACACGAGATGTGACAGACTGAGCATCCTCTGGACCACAGGTGGCCAAATTTCAGCACGGTAGCCACGTGTGGCTCTTTCACACCCATTGTGTGGCTCTCAAAGCCCCCACTGCTTTCTTGGCCCGCTTGGAGAAGGCCTTTCTCTCTTTCAATCGCTTCTCCAAGTCAAGCCAGCCAGCAGTTTGAAGAATGCATGTAAAGTTAAAGTTGCTTTCCCCCCATCTCTTTCTCCATCCCCTCTCCCCATCTATTTGCTTTCTTCCCTCCTTCCTTCCTGTCTCGAGGCTCTCAAACACCTGACATTCTTGTCTTGTGGCTCTTGAACATCTGACATTTATTCTGTTTGGCTCTTATGTTAAGCAAGTTTGGCCACCCCAGCTCTGGACATTTGAAGTGTTGTGCTTCCTTTCCCTTTGTGAGATATTTTTGTATGCTGTGTATTTGGTATTTTTGAAGAATTGAGACAAACAAGAGAGACTCTATCTATCTGTCTGTCTGTCTGTCTGTCTGTCTGTCTATCTGTCTATCTATCTATCTATCTATCTATCTATCTATCTATCTATCTATCTATCTATCTATCTATCTATCTATCTATCTATCTATCTATCTATCTATCTATCTATCTATCTATCTATCTATCTATCTATCTATCCATCCATCCATCCATCCATCCATCCACCCACCCACCCACCCACCCAGCCACCCATCCTTTTATTGTGTGTTTTGTGTTGTTTTCCCCCATTATTTACTGTGTTGCCACTTTTGAAGTGTAATCTCCAGGTGGGGGCAGGGGATCCCCCGGTTTGGAGGCCCTCCCCCCACTTCAGGGTCATCAGAAATTGGGGGGGGAGGGAAATGTCTGCTGAGCACTCTGTTATTCCCTATGGAGACCATTTCCCGTAGGGTATAATGGAGAATTGATCCACAGGTATCTGAGGCTCTGGGGAGGCTGCTGTTTGAGGTAGAGGCACCAAATTTGCAGCATTGCATCCGGTCCCTCTCCTCAAAACACCATCTGAGTTTCAAAACGATTGGATCAGGGAATCCAATTCTATGACCCCCGAAAGAAGGTGTCCCTATCCTTCATTATTTCCAATGTAGGGGAGGCATTTAAAAGGTGTGGGGTCCCTTTGAATGGGATGGCCAGAACTCTGTTGGGAGTTCAATGATGCTTGTCACAACCTTAATCCCGGCTCCACCCCCAACATCTCCTGGCTCCACCCCAATGTCTCCTGTCTCCACCCCCAAAGTCTTCTGGCTCCACCCCCAAAGTCCCCAGATATTTCTTAAACGGGACCTGGCAACCCCAGCTCTTTGTGACCCCCCCCCCTTGTCTCAGTCTATGCGATACTGGGTGGGGGGAAAAGACTTGCACTCTGGTCCTAACAAAGTTTAATCACGAGTAATATTGTTGGCTTCTGTGGTTGTTCTTGCGGTGTCTTTGTGAAAACATAGAAAGGGGATTGAAAAGAAATCAGCCAGTATCATAATGCCCCTGTATAAATCGGTCTCATTTGGAATACTGTGTACAATTCTGGTCACCGCACCTCAAAAAGGATATTATAGCATTGGAAAAAGGCCAGAAAAGGGCAACTAGAATGTTTAAAAGTTTGGAACACTTTCCCTATGAAGAAAGGTTAAAACGCTTGGGGCTCTTCAGCACGGAGAAACGTCGACTGGGGGGGGGGTGACATGATTGAGGTTTACAAGATTCTGCATGGGATAGAAAAGGTAGAGAAAGAAGTCCTTTTCTCCCTTTCTCACAATACAAGAACTTGTGGGCACTCAATGAAATTGCTGAGGTGTCAAGTTAGAACGGATAAAAGGAAGTCCTTCTTCACCCAAAGGGTGATTAACACCTGGAATTCACTGCCACAGGAGGTGGTGGCGGCTACAAGCTTCAAGAGGCTACAAGGCTTCAAGAGGGGACTGGATAAACATCTGGAGCAGAGGTCCATCAGTGGCTATTAGCCACAGGGTATAGATGAAACTCTCTGTCTGGGGCAGTGATGCTCTGTATTCTTGGTGCTTGAAGGGGGCAACAGTGGGGGGGGGCTTCTAGTGTCCTGGCCCCACTGGTGGACCTCCTGATGGCACTGGGGTTTTTTTGGCCACTGTGTGACACAAAGTGTTGGACTGGATGAGGCCATTGGCCTGATCCAACATGGCTTCTCTTATGTTCTTGTGACACAGAGTGTTGGACTGGATGGGCCACTGGCCTGATCCAACAGGGCTTCTCTTATGTTCTTAAAACCTGTCTTGCTTACATTCAGTTGAGTGCATGATGGGGTTAAGGTTTGATTATGACCATTCTAATTCAAGAAGAATTTGAAGGTAGATGTCGAGCGGATATAACTGAGTCCACCTTCCGGTGATGTCAGGGGTGTGTGTGTGGCATATGCAAATGAGTTGTGCTAATGAGCTCCTGCACCTCTTTTTCTACAAAATGACCCCTAGTTCTTCTTGTCTTTGTGCTGTTGAGGTAAGTATCAGCAGCTCATGTCGGACTGTCGCACAAGGTTGCAGAAAGAGAATAGGAAGAATTAACGTCTGGGCTTCGCCTCTTTTGCCCTTCCTCCTCAAATCTTAACATTTCGAGCCCTTCTGCTTGGAGTCCGTCTTGTTGCTGACGTCGTTATGGACCTTGACGCCTGAAACTCCCCCTCAAGCCCTTCACAGGTTTAATAACAAAACCTTGTGGAGATGGTTGGGAAAACGGAGCTCTCTTTACATTGTGATCAGTTTTGCCGGCTTTCCCACAAAGCGAGATGCGTTCAGCTGGGCGCAGCTGGGAACATACATGTGCCTAGAGACCATGACAGAAATTGCGGCTGGCTGTTTGCCTCCCCTTCTCCCCTTTCATGATTCCCGGCATCAGGGAGCGAATGAAAGACCTTCCTGGGAAACTAGGAGACCGGTGGAACCAGGCTAAATGCGTAGGGGCTGCAAAGTAACCCTGGGAGAGCCAGTTTGGTGTAGTGGTGAAGTGTGCGGACTCTTATCTGGGAGAACTGGGTTTGATTCCCCACTCCTGCACTTGCACCTGCTGAGATGGCCTTGGGTCAGCCAGAGCTCTGGCAGAGGTTGCCCTTGAAAGGGCAGCTGCTGTGAGAGCCCTCTCCAGCCCCATCCACCTCACAGGGTGTCTGTTGTGGGGGAGGAAGGGAAAGGAGATTGTGAGCCGCTCTGAGACTCTTCGGAGTGGAGGGCGGGATATAAATCCAATATCTTCTTCTTCTTCTGAGAGGAAAGCAGTTATGCAGAGTTTCTCCTGTCCAAGGGGAATCTGTGGTCACCCTGAGAGAAAATGTTGTGACGACAGTGGGAGATCACAGTTCCCAGGAGGAGAACTGTGCATGCCTACAAAAGCTAATACCCAGAATCAAACTTCATTAGCGGTGAAGCTGCAGTACTGCAGTCGGGGCCCTCTGCTCACAGTTCCGTCCCCGGAGAAAGCTGGTTCAGGTAGCCCAGCTCAGGTTGACTCAGCCTTCCAGCCTTCCGAGGTTGGTAAAATGAGTCCCCAGCTTGCTTTGGGAAAGTGTAAAAGACTGGGGAAGGCAATGGCAAACCACCCTGTAAAAAGTCTGCCGTGGAAACGTGAAAGCAACGTCACCCCAGAGTCGGAAACGACTGGTGCTTGCACAGGGCACCTTTCCTTTCCAGCCTTCATTAACAGAAGCCCCGTGGTGCAGAGTGGTAAAGCTGCAGCACTGCAGTCGGAACCCTCTGCTCATGACCTGAGTTCCATCCCTGGCGGAAGCTGGGTTCAGGTCACCGGCACAAGGTTGACTCAGACTTCCATCCTTCCGAGGTTGGTAAAATGAGTCCCCAGCTTGCTGGAGAGAAAGTGTAGATGACTGGGGAAGGCAATGGCAAACCACCCTGTAAAAAGCCTGCCGTGGAAACGTCGTGAAAGCAAGGTCACCCCAGAGTCGGAAACAACTGGTGCTTGCACAGGGGACTACCTTGACCCTTAACCTTTTAGTCTTAAACGGGTCTTTTTGTAGAAAAATAAGTGGCGGAGCTCATCAGCATATGCTGCCCCCCCCCCCGGCCAAAAGCAACCGGATGCAAGAAAGAAGAATCCCAAGCGAGCAAGGCCTGCTTGGGCTGACTAGAGATACATTCAGCCAGCCCCAAACAGGCCTCGCTCACCTGGGGCTCTCCTGGGGCCCCTCCTCCCACAGTCAAAAGGCCAGCAAGCCACCCGCTGCCCAAAATCACATAAGAAGTGAAGAAAGGGGTTCTTCAAGGATTAATGAGGGCTGCTGGGGGTGCGGCGAAGCCCCTGTTGGCTGGCTGGCTGCCCGCTCTCCTGATCCAGGGGTTGTTATGCAGCTGCACCTACTATTCAATGGACAAGCTAGATGAGGAAGAAGAGAGGGAACCATCAGAAAGGTTCAGGAGCTGTGCTCCTGTGAGCTCCTGCTGAATCTGAGGCCTGCTCTTAAAGCTGGAGAGCCAGTTTGATGTTGTGGTTAGGTGCGGCGGAGTCTTATCTGGGAGAACCGGGTTTGATTCCCCACTTCTCCACTTGCACCTGCTGGGATGGCCTTGGGTCAGTCATAGCTCTCTTATCTGGGAGAACCGGGTTTGATTCCCCACTCCTCCACTTGCACCTGCTGGAATGGCCTTGGGTCAGTCATAGCTCTCTTATCTGGGAGAACCGGGTTTGATTCCCCACTCCTCCACTTGCACCTGCTGGAATGGCCTTGGGTCAGCCATAGCTATTGCAGGAGTTGTCCCTGAAAGGGCAGCTGCTGTGAGAGCCCTCTCAGCCCCACCCACCTCACAGGGCATCTGTTGTGGGGGGTGGTGGGAGAGAAGATATAGGAAACTCTGAGCTGCTGCTGCTGCTGCTGCTGCTTCTTCTTCTTCTTCTTCTTCTTCTTCTTCTTCTTCTTCTTCTTCTTCTTCTTCTTCTTCTTCTTCTTCTTCTTCTTCTTCTTCTTCTTCTTCTTCTTCTTCTTCTTCTTCCCCCTGGACTCAAACTCTGATATGAAGTGTTTTTGTCCTGCTAGAACTTGGACTTCATGGAAGTCTTCACCCCACCCCCTGTGGATCGTTGCCACTTCTCCATTAACGGCCGGGTGAAAGGCTTTGCATTGTGTCAATCATCCAAACCATATTGATGTTGAACAGACCCAGAGTGCAGTCCATGCATCTGGATTTTAGTAGCTGCATTGGGAATGGGCCGGGCTGCATAATCTCTGGTTTGGAAGGCGACGTGTGTCTCCCATCATCGTTGAATCAGAAGCTGAGGAAATTCCTTGATCCCTTTTGCTGAATCCCAAGGGGGAGGGAAAGGAGACCCCAATGGGGGAGAGAGGGGGGCTGCCATAATTAATTTCAAGGCCACTGGCAATTAATTACATGGCTGTTTACATGTCACAATTCCTTGTTTACATCTCCGGGATCTTCTGCCTGTGGAGGGGCTGCCAGTGCGAATCCACAGCCAACGCTCTGTGTCTTGTGATGCTGATGTGTCTTGTAATGGCGGGGAACCTTTGAGAAGGAATTCATCAAATGCTTTCTGCTCTTTAATTAGAGGCATTTAGGGCCAAGATTTACAAAACACCTTTAAAAAGAAAAGCCAGGGCTGCAGTTGAAGGGCGTTCCCTTGCACACGGCTGCATTGTTTGGAATTGTTTGGAATGGTCGGAATTTAAATTACGACATTGGGGGAGAGCCGCAAGGAATGTGACTGACAGGGATTGGCCTGGATTTCAGACTTTTTCAGTGTGAAATTCTGGATAGTGAATGAGCAGCTGTTCCACAGAATTCAGTAGGGTTCAGTAACCAACTGCAGGTTGGGAAATTCCTGGAGTTTGGGGTATGGGCAGTCTTCGCAGTGGAGGACGGTAAGCAGTGGGGTGCTGCAGGGCTCAGTACTGGGTCCCATGCTCTTTAACTTGTTCATTAATGATCTGGATTGGGAGTGAGCAGTGAAGTGGCCAAATTTGCGGATGACACTAAATTGTTCAGGGTGGTGAGAGCCAGAGAGGATTGTGAGGAACTCCAAAGGGATCTGTTGAGGCTGGGTGAGTGGGCGTCAACGTGGCAGATGAGGTTCAATGTGGCCAAGTGCAAAGTAATGCACATTGGGGCCACGAATCTCAGCTACAAATACAAGTTGATGGGGTGTGAACTGGCAGAGACTGACCAAGAGAGAGATCTTGGGGTCGTGGTAGAGAACTCACTGAAAATGTCAAGACAGTGTGCAATTGCAATAAAAAAAAGGTCAACGCTATACTGGGAATTATTAGGAAGGGAATTGAAAACAAATCAGCCAGTATCATAATGCCCCTGTAAAAATCGATGGTGCGGTCTCATTTGGAGTACTGTGTGCAGTTCTGGTCGCCGCACCTCAAAAAGAATATTAATAGCATTGGAAAAAGTGCAGAAAAGGGCAACTAGAATGATTAAAGGTTTGAAACACTTTCCCTGTGAAGAAAGGTTAAAAAGCTTGGGGCTCTTCAGCTTGGAGAAACGTCGACTGTGGGGTGACATGATAGAGGTTTACAAGATTCTGCATGGGATGGAGAAAGTAGAGAAAGAAGTACTTTTCTCCCTTTCTCACAATGCAAGAACTCATGGACACTGTGGAACTGCTGAGCAGTCGGGTTAGAACGAATAAAAGGAAGTCCTTCTTCACCCAAAGGGTGATTAACATGTGGAATTCACTGTCACAGGAGGTGGCGGCAGCTACAAGCATAGCCAGCTTCAAGAGGGGATTTGGTAAAAATATGGAGCAGAGTTCCATCAGTGGCTATTAGCAGTGTGTGTGTGTGTGTGTGTGTGTGTGTATTGGCCACTGTGTGACTCAGAGTGTTGGACTGGATGGGCCATTGGCCTGATCCAACATGGCTTCTCTTATGTTCTTATGGAAACTCGGGAAGTGCGAGATTTGGGAAGGGGAGGGATTGGACATCAGCGATGCACAATGCCATGGAGCAGGGGTGGCCAAACTTGCTTAACATAAGAGCTACACAGAATAAACATCAGGTGTTTGAGAGCCACAAGATACGAATGTCAGGTGCTTGAGACCCGCAAGACAGGAAGCAAGGAAATACATAGAGGAGGGAGGGAGAGATGGAAAGCAAGCAACTTTAACTTTAAATGCATTCTCCAAGCTGCCAGATAGCTTGGCTTAGAGAAGTGATTTAAAGGGACAAATGCCTTCTCCAAGCTGGCTGACAGGGTGTTGGGGGCTTCAGGAGCCACACAATATGTGTGAAGAAGAAGAAGAAGAAGAAGAAGAAGAAGAAGAAGAAGATATTGGATTTATATCCCGACCTCCACTCCGAAGAGTCTCAGAGCGGCTCACAATCTCCTTTCCCTTCCTCCCCCACAACAGACACCCTGTGAGGTGGGTGGGGCTGGAGAGGGCTCTCACAGCAGCTGCCCTTTCAAGGACAACCTCTGCCAGAGCTCTGGCTGACCCAAGGCCACTCCAGCAGGTGCATGTGGAGGAGTGTGGAATCAAACCCGGTTCTCCCAGATAAGAGTCCGCGCACTTATCCACTACACCAAACTGGCTCTCCTGAAAGAGCCACATGTGGCTCCTGAGCCACAGTTTGGCCACTCCTGCCATAAAGTCAACCCTCCAAAGCCGGCCTTTTCCCCCCCAGGGAAACTGATCGCTATAATCTGGAGATACGTTGTAATGCCTGGAAATCTCCAGGCATCACCTGGAGGCTGATAGCCCTAGAATTTGGGTGCTTTAGGTGTGATGGGTGCTGCTGAAATGGTCTCTCTTTTGAAACTTTCTCACTTTTAAAAAACTTTTTGCGTAACATGCGGACTAATGAAGAGTTCAGATGAACTTGAACGCTTGCACACTTTCAGGGTTGTTTTTGTAGCAGGAACTCCTTTGCGTCTTAGGTCACACCCCCTTGATATAGGCAATCCTCCAAGAGTTTTTTAAAAAAAGGTCAAGGTAGTCCCCCTGTGCAAGCACCAGTCGTTCTCTACTGTGATGTTGCTTTCTCAATGTTTTCACAGCAGACTTTTTACGGGATGGTTTACCATTGCCTTCCCCAGTCATCTACGCTTTCTCCCCAGCAAGCTGTGGACTCATTTGACCGACCTCGGAAGAATGGAAGGCTGAGTCAACCTCGAGCTGGCTACCTGAACCAGCTTCCGCTGGGATCGAACTCAGGTCGTGAGCAGAGGGCTCCGATTGCAGTACTACAGCTTTACCACTCTGCGCCACGGGACTTTTTTGTAGGGCTCTTATTACAGGGCCTACTGTAAGCTCTTGGAGGATTGGCTACTTCAGGGGTGTGTGGCCTAATATGCAAAGGAGTTCCTGCTACAGAAAAAGCCCTGCTACTGTGATATGGCTTTCAGTTGATCCTAATCATGGTTGCCAGGTCTAGGTTGAGAAATTCCTGGAGATCTGAGAGGTGGAGCTTAAAGAGGCAGGGTTTGGAGAAGTGTGGTATCTCAGCAGGGTACAAGCCCATAGAGTCTGCCCACCAAAACAGCGATTTTTTTTTTCCAGGGGAACAGAACTCTGTAGTCAAAAATTATAATCCTGAGATATCTGCAGTCCCCACTTGGAGGCTGAAATGAACTATAACAATGCACTGGGAAATATTTGAACTCACACCACACGTGTATATATGTATATTATACAAAGACAATAGGTTCAGTTATTCACAAATCAGTGCATTATGTATGCATTCTCCTGGAATGCAGTAACAGGTCCTTTTGTCAGAGCTGGAGAACTTCAAACAAGCCGCGATACTTTGTTTCAAAAGTTGAAGCGTTTATTGAGAACTACATTCAGCGAAGGAGCAAGTTGACTCTGATAACCAGTGCTGGCTATCGGCGCATTCTTTATACAGGAGTAACAGAAACAATAAAACCCTTTCTCGCACTTAGGGAGACAGTTGTCTGTTCCCAGGCCCCTTATCTTCCAAGGCGGAGGAAGGAACCCTGCTGCTTTGCTCTGGCAAGCCAGCTTCAAAGGACACCTGCAGATGCTTCCCAGAGCCTATCAGTCACCCTTCAGTGGTTTGGGTTTGTTTGAAATGCAAAGGCCTTTGGTTAGTGGGCATGGATGCAAAAGTACTTGGTTAGTAAACATTTTCAACATGGAGTCAGTTAGGCTAACATCACTATGTTCAGCATATGTGAAAGTTACAAGTTCTGACACCTTTGACGTAATTCTAATAAGGGTTCAGCACCAAATGTCTATAAGGTAATGTTCATGAAGAAGTTTGATAGACGTATTGTCTCAGCAGCACCTTAATATAACATTGAACCAGTGTTTCCCTCTAAGCTGAATTAGTGTGAGCTAACTCACAAATTTTTAGCCTCCAGCTCACACATTTTTGTCTTAGCTGAGGGAAAAAAATGGCCCCAGAGCAAACCAATTTGTGCAGGAGCTCACAACTTTCATGCCAGTGGCTCCCAAAGTAGAATTTTTGCTCACAAGACTCCACATCTTAGAGGGAACTCTGCATCGAACCCTTGATGGTCCAAACTGCAACAAAGGAGCCCACGGTTCCAAAAGAGAGAACGCCAGACCATTTTGCTAGGACTTCTCACAGGTTTGATCCTTCTTTAGCCTGGTCTCTCCCAAATACTGCTTCACGGAGCCACCGAAAAAACTATATATTCAATCAGCGCATGCTGCTTTCTAGCTCTGTTTCTACTTTGGGTGTCATCTTTCAAATCTGAAAACTTATTTTTCAGAATCTGAGTAAATTTTAGAAGTTCCCTATTTCCGGGCCCGTAAACTCTAACAGGCAAACTTCCGTGGGACGTCCCACTCTTCTCTGCCTGTCTGAATGGAGAGTCTGAGTGGAGGGCGGAATATAAATCCAATGTCTTCTTCTTCCTCTTCTTCCTCCTCCTCCTCCCTCCTTCTTATCTCACACCAAGAAGGCTCTTTGCCTTGGCTGCTTCACATGCCAACCTCAACGCCTCCAGGACTCTGGAGCAAATTTAAAATTTCCATCTGGACCGGCCTTTTATCCTCCTATTATTAAAGGGTCTTGCCAATGAGAACATCATGCATTCATATAAATAAGAATCCCGGACTGGAAAAAGAGACAAAGGCTCAGAGGCAGGCATGGCGTGGGTAGAGAATTGTCTGAAGTCTGGCTAGTTTTGTAAAGAGTAGGTTGTCTACTTGGCGCAGGGTCAGGATCGGTTCTCTGGCCAAGCCTCCCACACGCCTGCTTGGGACCGCACAGTGAGGAGGGCCTCGGTGCACCTCAGGGACTGCATTTGCTCCTGGACATCAGTCGCACAGGACGGGGCTAGCATCCCTCCACAGCCTGTTCTGCTGTTATCCAGATCCAAGCCAAGGCCCTGGGGAAACCCTGGACACATGAACCTGCCTCGTGCTGAATCAGACCATCAGGTCATCAAACAAAATATAGTCTAGTCGGACTGGCAGCAGCTCTCCTGGGTTTTAGACAGAGGCTTTCTGCATCACCTACTGCCAGATCTTTTTAACTGGAGATACCGGGGATTGAACTTGGGACCTTCTGCATGCCAACCAGAGGCTCTTCTACTAAGCCGCAGCCCCCTTCCTTAGCTCTCCATGGTTTCCATCTCAGGTCTTTCCCATCACCTACTGCCTGATCCTTTCCCCCTTCTCCATAACTCTCCAGGGTCTCAGGCTGAGGTCTTTCCCATCACCTCCTGCCTGGTCCTTTTAACTGGAGATGCCGGGGATTGAACTTGGGACCTTCTGCATGCCAAGCAGAGGCTCTGCCACTGAGCTATGGCCCTTCTCATAGCTCTCCAGGGTCTCAGGCTGAGGTCTTTCCCATCACCTCCTGCCTGGCCCTTTTCACTGGAGATGCCAGGGATTGAACTTGGGACCTTCTGCCTGCCAAGCAGAGGCTCTGCCACTGAGTTGTGGCCCTTCTCCATAGCTCTCCAGGGTCTCAGGCTGAGGTCTTTCCCATCACCTCCTGCCTGGCCCTTTTCACTGGAGATGCCAGGGATTGAACTTGGGACCTATTGCATGCCAAGCAGAGGCTCTGCCACTGAGCTATGGCCCGTCTTCATAGCTTTCCATGGTTTAAGGCTGAGGTCTTTCCCATCACCTCCTGCCTGGTCCTTTCAACTGGAGATGCCGGGGTTTGAACCTGGGATCTCCTGCATGCCAAGCAGAGGCTCTGCCACTGAGCTATGGCCCTTCTCCACAGCTCTCCAGGGTCTCAGGCTGAGGTCTTTCCCATCACCTCCTGCCTGGTCCTTTTAACTGGAGATGCCGGGGATTGAACCTGGGGCCTTCTGTATGCCAAGCAGAGGCTCTGCCACTGTGCCACAACTCCTCCTCTTGCATCAGCTTGGGTTGGAGTTGGCCAACAAGGTCATGAGACTGGAAGGGAGATGGTTGTACTTTGCCTGGGGCGACAAAATGCTTTGGACCAGCCCTTCCCTGGATGGATGGCTACCACAGCTAAGTATAGGGTGTCCAACTTTGAGTTGCAAAATTCCTGGAAATATGGGGGTGGAGCATTAGGGTAGAGTTTGGGGGAGGCGACAGACCTCACTGGGATATAATGCCATAGAACCTACCTTCCAAAGCAACCATTTTCTGGAGTAGGGTGGGAATTGTGACATGCACTGAAGGCTTGGCAGTTATGGTCAACTGGAGCCTCCATGTTGAGAGGAAGTTTGGCTCACAACCAGGGCTTTTTTGGTAGCAGGAACTCCTTTACATATTAGGGGGGCGGGGGGGGGTGGGCTTCCTCTGGGTATCCTACCCCCCCAGGGAAAGTGTATGTGCAATACATAGCCTCTCCTCTCCCGGTGTAGTGAACGCCGCGTGGTCACTGTCTGGCTATGCCTGGCAGATGGTCACTGCAATGGCCTCTCCTGCATTACTGCATCCGTGGCAACACCTTCTCGCTGGTCCCCCCCGTTTTTCACAGAGTTTGCTACGTCATGGTGCGACCGAATTGTCCGGCGGTATAACCGGATGGGCAGGCTGGGCCCACCAACTTCGTCAGCCTAAGAGAAGGAAAACTCTAACATCAAACCCGGGCAGATAGAGCTCGTTAATGTAACACCTACCACCTGGAGGACTCACTGCCGGCGTCCCGGCTTACTGGGCCATGGCAGATGACCCCCAGGTGAAAGGGTGGAGCCAGTACCGCGCACACTGCGCTTCACCTAAAAAATTCCTCTGCGCAGGCCTGAAGGGCATATCCACATTAGGCCACACACCCCTGAAGTAGCCAATCCTCTCGGAGCTTACAGTAGGCCCTGAACTAAGAGCCCTGTAAACTCTTAGAGGATTGGTTACATAAAGGGGGTGTGGTCTAATATGCAAAGGCGTTCCTCCTACAAAAAAACCCCTGCTCACAACACCCATCTGTCAGGAAAAGAGGCTACTGCCATCTTTGTGAGCTTTTGGTTTGCCAGTTTGGTGTAGCGGTTGTGCGGACTCTTATCTGGGAGAACCGGGTTCAAAAAGGATATTATAGCATTGGAAAAAGTGCAGAAAAGGGCAACTAGAATGATTAAAGGTTTGGAACACTTTCCCTATGAAGAAAGTTAAAACGCTTGGGGCTCTTTAGCTTGGAGAAACGTCGACTGCGGGGTGACATGATAGAGGTTTGCAAGATTATGCATGGGATGGAGAAAGTAGAGAAAGAAGGACTTTTCTCCCTTTCTCACAATACAAGAACTCG
Source organism: Heteronotia binoei (assembly GCF_032191835.1). Taxonomy (NCBI): domain Eukaryota; kingdom Metazoa; phylum Chordata; class Lepidosauria; order Squamata; family Gekkonidae; genus Heteronotia; species Heteronotia binoei. The sequence goes on along the minus strand of NC_083228.1, from coordinate 146,001,237 downwards.
TGGGCATTCGATGAAATTGCTGAGCAGCCGGGTTAGAATGGATAAAAGGAAGTCCTTCTTCACCCAAAGGGTGATTAACATGTGGAATTCACTGCCACAGGAAGTGGTGGCAGCTACAAGCATAGCTAGCTTCAAGAGGGGATTGGATAAAAATATGGAGCAGAGGTCCATCAGTGGCTATTAGCCACCGTGTGTGTATATATATATATATGTGTGTGTGTGTGTGTGTGTATACACACACACACACATATATTGGCCACTGTGTGACACAGAGTGTTGGACTGGATGGGCGATTGGCCTGATCCAACATAGCTTCTCTTATGTTCTTATGTTTGATTCCCCACTCCTCCACTCGCAGCTGCTGGAATGGCATTGGGTCAGCCATAGTGGTTAAGTGTGCGGACTCTTATCTGGGAGAACCAGGTTTGATTCCCCACTCCTTCACTTGCTCCTGCTGGAATGGCCTTGGGTCAGCCATGGCTATCTCAGAGAGCCAGTTTGGTGTAGTGGTTAAATGTGTGGACTCTTATCTGGGAGAACCGGGTTTGATTCCCCACTCCTCCACTTGCAGCTGCTGGAATGGCCTTGGGTCAGCCATTGCTCTCGCAGAGGTTGTCCTTGAAAGGGCAGTTGCTGTGAAAGCCCTCTCAGCCCCATCCACCTCACAGGGTGTCTGTTGTGGGGGGAGAAGATATAGGAGATTGTAAGCTGCTCTGAGTGTCTGATTCAGGGAGACGGGTGGGGTATAAATCTTCAGTCGTCGTGGTTGTCTTCTCCTCCTCCTTCTCTTCCTCCTCCTCCTTTTCCTTCATCGGAATCCAAAGCTTTATTGGGATGGACCTTGAGTATGATCCTGCAGGACATTGCTTGTGTTGGGGCAGTCCTGACAAAAGCCCAATGAGCTAATAGTTTTGGAGACCACCTTGGGCTACGTCCCCACCTTCATTTTGTCATGTGGGTGTTGCTAGCGAGGCCCCCGCTGTGGTTAAAACCTTCTCAAAGCAGAGCAGCTGAGGGATTGACTACAGATAAGGGGGGGAATGTTGTATCCCTGTGGTCAGAGTTATCCAGATGAATTTGGATAGGTGGGGGTTGTCATGCTCTCTCTGCCAGTCCGAGGTAGACAAACTCGGAGGAGAGTAGGCCAGGCAAGGGTGGCTTGTCCCACCATAGCTGCTCATATTTTTCCAGAAGTCAACCGTTCAAGGAGATGAAGTCTTCCACCTCCTAGCACAGCTGCATAGAATCCGATCCTGGCCTTCTTCCATGGTCTTTTCCTCCCTGCAGACAGAGCCTCCGTTTGGCCTCTTTCCAGTCAGAAGGGAAGGGGGAGGGTGGGTGGCAAGCAGGCCCTCTGAAAAGGGACCGGAGGATGGAGAACAACACTGGGTTGTTGCTGCCCTCCTCAAAGGCCTCCGGATGGAGAGCCCAGCCTCCATGGCACAGAAATGATGTAGAAGAAGAAGATATTGGATTTATATCCCGCCCTCCACTCTGAAGAGTCTCAGAACAGCTCACAATCTCCTTTCCCTTTCTCCCCCACAACAGACACCCTGTGAGGTAGATGAAGACATTGGATTTATATCCCGCCCTCCACTCCGAAGAGTCTCAGAGCAGCTCACAATCTCCTTTCCTTCCTCCCCCACAACAGACACCCTGTGAGGTAGATGAAGACATTGGATTTATATCCCGCCCTCCACTCCGAAGAGTCTCAGAGCAGCTCACAATCTCCTTTCCCTTCCTCCCCCACAACAGACACCCTGTGAGGTAGATGAAGATATTGGATTTATATCCCGCCCTCCACTCCGAAGAGTCTCAGAGCAGCTCACAATCTCCTTTCCTTCCTCCCCCACAACAGACACCCTGTGAGGTAGATGAAGATATTGGATTTATATCCCACCCGCCACTCCGAAGGGTCTCAGAGCGGCTCACAATCTCCTTTCCCTTCCTCTTCGGAGTGGAGGGCGGGATATAAATCCAATATCTTCATCTACCTCACAGGATGTCTGTTGGGGGTGGGGGGGGAGAAGGGAAAGGAGATTGTGAGCCACTCTGAGACTCTTCGGAGTGGAGGGCAGGATATAAATCCAATATCTTCTCTTCAAAACCATAAATAAACAAATCCATTTTTTTAAAAAAACCACGCAACAAGTCCGTAAGGGGTTTCCATGTATGTATAAAATTAAGTAAAGCCTTTTATCAAAGATGCAATTTTGGCCATCTCTGCAAATGCCATAATTTTGACCGCCGATTCCTCTTTCGTAGGTATCCACGCAGCGTTCCATATATTGTCATTAAATAGAAACAAAGTCCCATTCCTCTCCTCAACTTGTTTATCCATTAGTCCCAACAAAAAATCTTCTGCACAATTGAATGTATTTGCATCCAATTTTTTTTCTCAGCGTTCTTACAAGCTCATCATATATGATAAAATGTCCCTTCGTTGACATTTCCAGCACTTATTCTTTCCGAAGGAAGAGCCAACGGGACTTCCTCCAGAATGAATACTGCAGGGAGGAAATCTGCTAGGAAGTTGAAAGTGGATCATTCCCCCAGTGATCCCTACGTGCAGCCTTCTGAAGCTCTGAGAAAAAGTTTTGCACCCAGTTTGACAGAGAGAAGAATTCTGTATGGCCTCCCTGTATGTTTGCTAGGGTTGAGTGGTATTCAGTTGTGGACATGAAATGGGGAAGGGCTGTGGTTCAGTGGCAGAGCATCTGCCAGGGATGCAGAAGGTCCCAGGTTCAATCCCCGGCAGCTCCAGTGGAAAAGGACCAGGCAGGAGGTGATGGGAAAGACCTGTGATGGAAACCATGGAGAGCTAAGGAAGGGGGCTGTGGCTCAGTGGAAGAGCCTCTGCTTGGCATGCAGAAGGTCCCAGGTTCAATCCCTGGCAGCTCCAGAGGAAAGGACCAGGCAGGAGGTGATGGGAAAGACCTGTGATGGAAACCATGGAGAGCTAAGGAAGGGGGCTGTGGCTCAGTGGAAGAGCCTCTGCTTGGCATGCAGAAGGTCCCAGGTTCAATCCCCAGCATCTCCAGTGGAAAGGACCAGGCAGGAGGTGATGGGAAAGACCTCAGACTGAGACCCTGGAGAGCTGCTGCTGCCAGTCTGACCTTGATGGACCAAGAGGTGGTGGTGGGTCTGATTCAGTAGAAGGCAGCTTCATATGTGGAAATATGAACATATGAAGCTGCCTTGTACTGAATCAGACCCTCGGTCCATCAAAGTCAGTATTGTCTTCTCAGGCTGGCAGCGGCTCTCCATGGTCTCAAGCTGAGGTTTTTCACACCTATTTGCCTGGGCCCTTTTTTGGAGATGCCAGGGATTGAACCTGGGACCTTCTGCTTCCCAAGCAGATGCTCTGCCACTGAGCCACCATTCTTCCCAAAGTCAGTATTGTCTACTCAGACTGGCAGCAGCTCTCCAGGGACTCAAGCTGAGGTTTTTCACGCCTATTTGCCTGGACCCTTTTGAGTTGGAGATGCCGGGGATTGAACCTGGGACCTTCTGCTTCCCAAGCAGATGCTCTACCCCTGAGCCACTGTCCCTCCCGATTGGCAGCGGCTCTCCAGGGTCTCAAGCTGAGGTTTTTCATGCCTATTTGCCTGGACCCTTTTTATTTGGAGATGCCGGGGATTGAACCTGGGACCTTCTGCTTCCCAAGCAGATGCTCTACCACTGAGTCACTGTCCCTCCCCTGATTGGCAGTGGCTCTCCAGGGTCTCAAGCTGAGGTTTTCCACGCCTATTTGCCTGGGCCCTTTTTCGTTGGAGATGCAGGGGATTGAACCTGGGACCTTCTGCTTCCCAAGCAGATTCTCTACCACTGAGCCACCATGGTTCTGGCTAGCCTTGTTAGTCAGTAATACGGAAACGATACGCACAGATCAGTTCTGAGATGGAGAGATCACAGCGGGGGGGGGCACATCTGGCTCGTGGGAGTTTTCTTTGCTGGCCTCAAATTGCTGAACCGTTTTTGGGCGCATCAGCCTCCCAGGCTGGAGCACTGCACTGGTGAGGAAATTGATGTTCCTGCAAAAGTGTGCATCTGAAGAAGCGTGCATGCATGCAAAAGCTTATGCCCTGCCTGAATGAAACTTTTTTGGTTTTAAAGGTGCAGCTGGACTCAAACTTTGTGCTCCCGAAAATGTGTCGAACAGCTTGAGGGACAAGGGCCGTTACAAGCAGCCCCTGAGTCCTGGATTTCCATCCTGTTCACAGATGGACATCAACTCGTTCCTGTGTCCAGGACTGAGAGTGGTGAGGTGGAAAGAAGAAAGAGAAGGCATGGGGTGCCCAGGGGTGAAATTCTAGCAGGAGCTCCTTTGCATATTAGGCCACACACCCCTGATGTAGCCAATCCTCCAAGAGCTTACAAGGCTCTTTTTCGTAAGCTCTTGGAGGATTGGCTACATCAGGGGTGTGTGGCCTAATATGCAAACGAGCTCCTGCTAAAATTCCACCCCTGGGGGTACGGAACTCTCAGGGGCAGGGAAAGACCTGTGTGTGACCCTCAAGGTGATAAATTTGCCCTCACCTACATGACAGTATTTTTTATTTAGAAGAAGAAGAAGATATTGGATTTATATCCCGCCCTACACTCCGAATCTCAGAGTCTCAGAGTGACTCACAATCTCCTTTACCTTCCTCCCCCACAACAGACACCCTGTGAGGTGGGTGGGGCTGAGAGAGCGCTCCCAGAAGCTGCTCTTTCAAGGACAGCTCTGAGAGAGCCATGGCTGACCCAAGGCCATCCCAGCAGCTGCAAGCGGAGGAGTGGGGAATCAAACCCGGTTCTCGCAGATAAGAGTCTGTGCACTTAACCACTACACCAAACTGGCTCTATTTTATTCGTATTCCACATTTCTCCCTGAAGGGGTCCCAGAGCGTCTTACATCGTGGACCTCTCTTCTGTTTTACCCTCACAACAACCTTATGAGGTGGGTTAGGCAGAGATGGTGCATCTGGCCCCAGCCAGCTTCCCGGCAGAGCGGGGATTCGAACCTGGATTTTCCAATTCCAAGTCCGACACTTTAACCACTATACTATGCATTCAGTACGTAGCAAAAAATGCTCTGTACTGTTGTCAGTAGGAGCAGGGGTGGAATTCTAGCAGGAGCTCCTTTGCATATTAGGCCACACACCCCTGATGTAGCCAATCCTCCAAGAGCTTACAAAAAGGAGCCTTGTAAGCTCTTGGAGGACTGGCTACATCAGGGGTGTGTGGCCTAATGTGCAAAGGAGCTCCTGCTGGAACTCCACCCCGTAGTAGGAGTATTTTTAAAATCAAACCTGACGGCAACTGCTCCTCTTAGGAGGATGTGGAGAAGATGGCGGCCCGTTCCTTTCTTTCTGCCATGGAAGTAGGGGTGCCAATCCCCAGGTGGCCAAACCGGAAACTGCAGTGTACTGATTAGCAAACACTAGAGATAAACCGCTGCGTTTTTATGTTGCAAATAAACGCTCAAGCAGTTTCTTTCATAGTGATGCAATCATTATGAGAGAACCGTCCGTGCAAGCTGCAAAGTAACGTTGTATTGTAATGCGCGAGCCATTGCCTTTAGCACGGGTTCCAGCGCTAAAAGAAAGCGGCCAGTGGAAGGTGAATGAAACACAGAACCGAACCTAGGAGCTGTGTAGCCGCCGCACCTGTCAGACTTCGGTCTGCTACCCATAGGAGGAATCCTATACAAGCGTGGTGCCGTCTGCGTCTTTCAAGCAAAGGAGAACGGAGACAGTGGACTGCAAAGTACTACCTCACAAGAGTGATGTGAAAGAACATTCCGATTTTGAAAATACTACCTTACAAGAGTGGTGTGAAATGACTTTTTGATTTTTCTATGGACAGTTAATGGATTTTGGCTTGTGATGATGATAATATAGTTGCATCGTTATGAAAGAAATTGCTTAAGCATTTATTTGCAACGTAAAAACGCAGGGGTTTATTTCTAGTGTTTGCTAATCCCCAGGTGGGGCCAGGCGATCCCCCAGTTTGGAGGCCCTCCCCCTGCTTCAGGATCATCAGAAAGCAGGGGGGGGGGGACGGGAGGGAAATGCCTGCTGGGAAATTTATTATTCCCATAGGAAATCATGGAGAATTCATCCATGGGTATCTGGGGCTCTGGGGGGGGGGTGTTGTTTGAGTTTGAGGCAGTAAATTCTCAGCATAACATCCAGTGCCTCTCCCCAAAATGCCCCCCAAGTTTCAAAAGGATTGGACCAGGGGGTCCAATTGTATGAGCCTCAAAAGAAGCTGCCCCTATCCTTCACTATTTCCTACGGAAGGAAGGCATTTTAAAAGGTGTGCGGTCCCTTTAAATGTGATGGGCAGAACTCCCTTTGGAGTTCAATGATGCTTGCCACACCCTCGCTCCTGACTCCACCCCAGTGTCTCCTGGCTCCACCCCCAAAGTCTCCTGGCTCCACCGTCCCCAGATATTTCTCGAATTGGACTTGGCAACCTTGCATGGATGCCAGCAGTTAAGATGGATCTTGACAGGTGCAGATAACACCCCAGGAGCGAGGTGGGAGTAGAAAGACCTCCCTTGAGGATATCCAGAGGCAGAAATCCTGTTTCCCTTCTGCGTGTCAGGCCTCCTGTTGTCTCAAGGAAAGGTTTAGATTTCAATGTTTTGGAAAGGGTCAACTTGGCTCCAGGAGGTTCTTCTTCCTCCCACGATGTTTCCTTCAGATTTATGGGTTGTTTCTTTTCGCCAGACCTCAACTTCGAGGTATAGAGTGGGGGTCTATGAAGTCATCTCGCCTGCTGTAATGGAAATGTCCTTGGGAGCTGGCCCAAAAGCCAGCTGTGAGGCATCAGGAAGGCTGGGCAGGACGCAGGACGGTGGATGCTCCACCACCGCTGTTGTCTCCCCAAGGGGGAGGAGCTGAGCACGTAGGGCTCGGTTTGAACATCTGGATTCTTTTCTGCTTAAGAGGAAGAGCCTGGAGACGGAACACCGGACTCCTGGTTCCCCTGGAACAGGAGAGGGAGAAATGTCCGCCCCGTCGGTATAATAGTTGGACCTTAATATGTCAGATGTTCTCATGCGAAAGACTCCAAGTCGCTGTGGAGAGATGATCTCACAGTTTGGATGTCTCGTCTCTGGCCTGCCAAAGAAGCACGTCAGGGATTGTTTGTAGTCTAGCCTGGAGAGGATGGAGAGATGATATATTCAAGGTGGGCAGCCGTGTTGGTATGAATTAGCGGAACAAGTTTGAGTTTAGTGGCAGCTTTTTCACTGCCACAGGAGGTGGTGGCAGCTACAAGCATAGCCAGCTTCAAGAAGGGGTTAGTTAAAAATATGGAGCAGAGGTCCATCAGTGGCTATTAGTCAAAGTGTGTGTGTGTGTATTTTGGCCCCTGTGTGACACAGAGTGTTGGACTGGATGGGCCATTGGCCTGATCCAACATGGCTTCTCTTTTCTTATGTTTAAGACCAACATAGATCAATTTCCCCATGGCACAGAGCGGTAAAGCTGCAGTACTGCAGTCCAAGTTCTGCTCACGACCTGAGTCCGATCCCGCAGAAGCTGGTTCAGGTAGCTGGCTCCAGGTTGACTCAGCCTTCCATCCTTCCAAGGTTGGTAAAATGAGTCCCCAGCTTGCTGGGTGGAAAGCGTAGAAGACTGGGGAAGGCAATGGCAAACCACCCCGTAAAAAGTCTGCCGTGAAAACGTGATGTGACGTCACCCCAGAGTCGGAAACGACTAGTGCTTGCACAGGGGACTACCTTGACCTTTTTTTACTTGGTGAAATTAATCCAGAATGTTGATTGGGTTAGAGTTCAAGACTCTAGCACATGTCAGTCATATCACATCATATGAACTCATGAACCTCCCTTCTACTGAATCATACACTTGGCCAATCATGATCAGTATTGTCTTCTTAGACCGGCAGCCGCTCTCCAGGGTCTCTGGCAGATGTCCTTCCCATCACCTACTTACTGCCTGGTCCTTTTTCACAGGAGATTCTGGGGATTGAACCTGAGACCTTCTGCATGCCAAGCAGATGCTGTACCGCTGAGCCGCAGACCCCCTCCTTAGCTCTCCAGGGTCTCAGGCAGAGGTCTTTCACATCACCTGATTGTTTTTAACTGGAGAGAGGGTATTTTTTGTCGGCCACACATATTTGCATATTAGGCCACACCCTTATGATGTAGCCAATCCTCTTGGAGCTGACAGTAGGCCCTGTACTAAGAGGCGACTGAGAGGTGATATGATCACCATCTTCAAGTACTTGAAGGGCTGTCATCTAGAGGATGGGGTGGAATTGTTTTCTGTGGCCCCAGAAGGTAGGACCAGAATCAACGGGTTGAAATTAAATCAGAAGAGTTTCTGGCTCAACATTCGGAAGAACTTCCTGACAGAGCGACTTCTCAGTGGAACAGGCTTCCACTGGAACAGGAGAGCCAGTTTGGTGTAGTGGTTAAGTGTGCGGACTCTTGTCTGGGAGAACCGGGTTTGATTCCCCACTCCTCCACTTGCACCAGCTAGCATAGCCTTGGGTCAGCCATAGCTCTGGCAGAGGTTGTCCTTGAAAGGGCAGCTGCTGTGAGAGCCCTCCCCAACCCCACCCACCTCACGGGGTGTCTGATGTGGGGGAGGAAGATAAAGGAGATTGTGAGCTGCTCTGAGACTTTTTGGAGTGGAGGGCGGGATATAAATCCGATATCTTCTTCTTCTTCCTCGGGAGGTGGTGGGCTCTCCTTCCTTGGAGGTTTTTCAACAGAGGCTAGATGGCCATCTGACAGCGATGAAGATCCTGTGAATTTGAGGTAGGTATTTGTGGGTTTCCTGCATTGTGCAGGGGGCTGGACTAGATGACCCTGGAGGTCCCTTTCAGCTCTTTGATTCTAAGAGCCCTGTAAGCTCCAGGAGGATTGGCTACCTCAGGGGGTGTGTGGCCTAATATGCAAAGGAGTCCTTGCTACAACCCCCCCCCCCCCCGACTGGAGATTGAACCTGGGACTTCTTGCATGCCAAGCAGATGCTCTACCACTGAGCCACAACTCCTATCCTTTTGGCTTTGAGTCTTGCTGCCCCATTCCTGCAGACCTGGGCCGCTCTCCACTATGCAAGTTGCCTTTCCAAATGTGCAGCTTGTGCATTTGCTAAACTGAAGGTGGGGGTTTCTCTTGTCTCTAAAACCTGGGGTTGCCAAGTCCAGTTTAAGGAATATGTGGGGACTTTGGAAGTGGAGCCAGGAGCATTTCGGGGTGGAGCCAAGAGCCTTTGGGGGTGGAACCAGGGACCTCTGGGGGGTGGAGCCAGGAGCAAGGGTGGGACAGGCGTAGCTGAACTCCAAAGGGAGTTCTGGCCATCACATTTAAAGGGACAGCACACCTTTTAAAATAATGGAAAGAATGAAGGTTAGGTGCACCATCTTTTGGGGCTCATAAATGTGGACCGTCTGATTCAATGTTTTTGAAACTTGGAGGGTAATTTGGGGAGAGGCACTGGACACTAAGTTGAAAATTTGGTGCCTCGATCTCAAAAAACAGCACACCCCCCCCCCCCCGAGCCCCAGATACCCACAGATCAATTCTCCATTATATACTATTTCAGTCGTTCTTAGGGTTGCCAAGTTCAGTTCAAGAAATATGTGGGGACTTTGGGGGTGGAGCCAGGAGACCTTGGGGGTGGGGCCAGGAGCAAGCTTGTGACAAGCAAGATTGAACTCCAAAGGGAGCTCTGCCCATCACATTTAAAGGGACAGCACACCTTTTAAATGCCTTCCCTCCATTGGAAATCATGAAGGATAGGGGCACCTTCTTTGGGGGCTCATAGAATTGGACCCCTACGGTCCACTCTTTTTGAAAATTGGGGGGTGCTTTGAGGAGAGGCATTGAATGCTAAGCTGCAAATTTGGTGCCTCTACCTCAAAAAACAGCCCCCCCCCGAACCCCAGATACCCATGGATCAATTTTCCATTGTACTCTATGGGAAATGGTCTCCATAGGGAATAATGGAATGCCCAGCAGACAATTCCCTCCCCTACTCTCTGATCACCCTGAGGAAGGGGAAGGGCCCTCCAAACCGGGGATCACCTGACCCCATCTAAGGATTGACAACCCTACTAAAACCCCTTTGTGTGGCCTGGGCCTTGTGTCACAGGTAGTCTTGCTGGCTCCTTGCGTCACAGGAAGTCTTGGCTTCCTTCCTGCCTTGTGGACAGGATTTTGACGGGCCCCAGCACAAGGCACTGAGGCTCTTCTCTGGCGCTTCCCTTTTCTGTACAATTCTGGTCACCGCACCTCAAAATGGATATTATAGCCTTGGGAAAAGTCCAGAAAAGGGCAACTAGAATGATTCAAGGGCTGGAACACCTTCCCTATGAAGAAAGGTTAAAACGCTTGAGGCTCTTTAGCTTGGAGGAACGTCGACTGCGGGGTGACATGATAGAGGTTTTACAAGATTATGCATGGGATGGAGAAAGTAGAGAAAGAAGTCCTTTTCTCCCTTTCTCACAATACAAGAACTCGTGGGCATTCGATGAAATTGCTAAGCAGTCGGGTTAGAATGGATAAAAGGAAGTCCTTCTTCACCCAAAGGGTGACCAGCACATGGAATTCACTGCCACAGGAGGTGGTGGCGGCTGCAAGCATAGCCAGCTTCAAGAGGGGATTGGATAGGTATCTGGAGCAGAGGTCCATCTGTGGCTATTAGCCACAGCATATTGTTAGAACTCTCTGTCTGGGGCAGGGATGCTCTGTATTCTTGGTGCTTTAGGGGGGGGGGCAGTGTGAGGGCTTCTAGTGTCCTGGTCCCACTGGTGGACCTCCTGATAGCTCCTGTTTTTTTTATGGCCACTGTGTGACACAGAGAGTGTTGGACTGGATGGGCCACTGGCCTGATCCAACAGGGCTTCTCTTATGTTCTTATGTTTGGATCAGTGAAGCTCTGTATTCTTGGTGTTTTCTTGGGGGGGGGCAACAGTGGGAGGGCTTCAGGTGTCCTGGCTCCACTGATGGACCTCCTGATGGCACCTTGGTTTTTTGGCCACTGTGTGACACAGAGTGTTGGACTGGATGGGCCATTGGCCTGATCCAACAGGGCTTCTCTGATGTTCTTATGTTTGGATCAGTGAAGCTCTGTATTCTTGGTGTTTTCTTGGGGGGGGGGCAACAGTGGGAGGGCTTCAGGTGTCCTGGCTCCACTGATGGACCTCCTGATGGCACCTTGGTTTTTTGGCCACTGTGTGACACAGAGTGTTGGACTGGATGGGCCATTGGCCTGATCCAACAGGGCTTCTCTGATGTTCTTATGTTTGGATCAGTGAAGCTCTGTATTCTTGGTGTTTTCTTGGGGGGGGGCAACAGTGGGAGGGCTTCAGGTGTCCTGGCTCCACTGATGGACCTCCTGATGGCACCTTGGTTTTTTGGCCACTGTGTGACACAGAGTGTTGGACTGGATGGGCCATTGGCCTGATCTAACATGGCTTCTCTTATGTTGTTATGTTACACAGAGCGTTGAACTGGATGGGCCACTGGCCTGATCCAACAGGGCTTCTCTTATGTTCTTATGTGACACAGTGTGTTGGACTGGATGGGCCATTGGCCTGATCTAACATGGCTTCTAGTTTCCTCTGGGCTGATGTAAGTCCTTCTCCCTATCTTTCTGAAGCTTCCCAACGCCAAAGCGAGAGGGGGCTCGCCCCCCTCTTCTAATTTAAGCCTTCCTGTCGCTCGCTCCATTGCTCCAGCCACTACTATTTTGGCAGGGAACGAGGCATGAGTCAGGGCTCTGGCCCGCGTTGGCCCCCCTCTCTGCTCCCAGGAGGCCGAGCGGCCGAGTCCTTTTCTGCAGCACAAAGAGCTGGAAACGAAGCCGCTGCTCCCCCCCTCCCAGCCAGAGCCACCCAGTCCCAGCAGCTGTTTGTCAGACTCAATTAAAAGGAGGCCGCTTGATGGGTGCTGTTAATTCGCTGACTAATTATGCAAATGGTGCCGGGCACAGAAGCTGCCCCTGCCAAGGGAAGTCTGGGACTTGCCTGCATTTGACTGAAGTGCCATTTTCTCTCTCTTTGTTCCCTGGGGGGAGTTGTTCTTGGGGGTGGGGGTGGAGGTCTCTGCCTGAAAGCAGATGGGAATGTAAGGTTGTCAGTCCCCAGTTGAGGGTGGTGGGGGGACGAGAGCACCTCAGCTTGCCAGCCTATCGGCCCAGTCAAGACCAGACTTCCATAGCGTAGTTCAGGGGTCTCCAACTTCTTACAGCCTGGGGGGCACCTTTGGCCTTCTGATGGAGTTAGTGTTGCCAGCAGGGGTGGAATTCTAGCAGGAGCTCCTTTGCATATTAGGCCATAGCCCCCTGATGTAGCCAATCCTCCAAGAGCTTACAAAAAAGAGCCTTCGAAGCTCCTGGAGGATTGGCTACATCAGGGGGTGTGTGGCCTAATATGCAAAGGAGCTCCTGCTGGAATTCTATTCCTGGTTGCCACCACTCTGAGACTCTCCGGAGTGGAGGGCGGGATATAAATCCAAAATCTTCATCTACCTCACAGGGTGTCTGTTGTGGGGGAGGAAGGTAAAGGAGATTGTGAGCTGCTCTGACACTCTTCGGAGTGGAGGGCGGGATATAAATCCAATATCTTCATCTACCTCACAGTGTGTCTCTTGTGGGGGAGGAAGGGAAAGGAGATTGTGAGCCCCTCTGAGACTCTCCGGAGTGGAGGGCGGGATATAAATCCAATATCTTCATCTACCTCACAGGGTGTCTGTTGTGGGGGAGGAAGGGAAAGGAGATTGTGAGCCCCTCTGAGACTCTTCGGAGTGGAGGGCGGGATATAAATCCAATATCTTCATCTACCTCACAGGGTGTCTGCTGTGGGGGAGGAAGGGAAAGGAGATTGTGAGCCGCTCTGAGACTCTCCGGAGTGGAGGGTGGGATATAAATCCAAAATCTTCACCTACCTCACAGGGTGTCTGTTGTGGGGGAGGAAGGGAAAGGAGATTGTGAGCTGCTCTGACACTCTTCGGAGTGGAGGGTGGGATATAAATCCAATATCTTCATCTACCTCACAGGGTGTCCATTGTGGGGGAGGAAGGGAAAGGAGATTGTGAGCCCCTCTGAGACTCTCCGGAGTGGAGGGCGGGATAGAAATCCAAAATCTTCATCTACCTCACAGGGTGTCTGTTGTGTGTGGAGGGGGGGAAGGTAAAGGAGATTGTGACCACTCTGAGACTGTGAGATTCAGAGTGATGAAATATAAATCCAATATCTTCATCTACCTCACAGGGTGTCTGTTGTGGGGGAGGAAGGGAAAGGAGATTGTGAGCCGCTCTGAGACTCTTCGGAGTGGAGGGCAGGATATAAATCCAATATCTTCATCTACCTCACAGGGTGTCTGTTGTGGGGGAGGAAGGGAAAGGAGATTGTGAGCCCCTCTGAGACTCTCCGGAGTGGAGGGCGGGATATAAATCCAATATCTTCATCTACCTCACAGGGTGTCTGTTGTGGGGGAGGAAGGGAAAGGAGATTGTGAGCCCCTCTGAGACTCTCCGGAGTGGAGGGCGGGATATAAATCCAATATCTTCATCTACCTCACAGGGTGTCTGTTGTGGGGGAGGAAGGGAAAGGAGATTGTGAGCCCCTCTGAGACTCTTCGGAGTGGAGGGCGGGATATAAATCCAATATCTTCATCTACCTCACAGGGTGTCTGTTGTGGGGGAGGAAGGGAAAGGAGATTGTGAGCCGCTCTGAGACTCTCCGGAGTGGAGGGTGGGATATAAATCCAAAATCTTCACCTACCTCACAGGGTGTCTGTTGTGGGGGAGGAAGGGAAAGGAGATTGTGAGCTGCTCTGACACTCTTCGGAGTGGAGGGTGGGATATAAATCCAATATCTTCATCTACCTCACAGGGTGTCCATTGTGGGGGAGGAAGGGAAAGGAGATTGTGAGCCCCTCTGAGACTCTCCGGAGTGGAGGGCGGGATAGAAATCCAAAATCTTCATCTACCTCACAGGGTGTCTGTTGTGTGTGGAGGGGGGGAAGGTAAAGGAGATTGTGACCACTCTGAGACTGTGAGATTCAGAGTGATGAAATATAAATCCAATATCTTCATCTACCTCACAGGGTGTCTGTTGTGGGGGAGGAAGGGAAAGGAGATTGTGAGCCGCTCTGAGACTCTTCGGAGTGGAGGGCAGGATATAAATCCAATATCTTCATCTACCTCACAGGGTGTCTGTTGTGGGGGGGGGGGGGAGGTGAAGGAGATTGTGACCACTCTGAGACTCTGAGATTCAGAGTGATGAAATATAAATCCAATATCTTCTTCTTCTTCTTCTTCTTCTTCTTCTTCTTCTTCTTCTTCTTCTTTCTTCTTCTTCTTCTTCTTCTTCTTCTTCTTCTTCTTCTTCTTCTTCTTCTTCTTCTTCTTCTTCTTCTTCTTCTTCCTCTTCCTGGTTCCCCAGTAAGCTTCATGTAAGTTTGAAAGGGAATCATTCGGAAGACAAGTTAAAGAAGACCCACATATTCTGTATAGTTCTAATTATTCCCCACCTCTCACTCCTCTAAAAGATTTCCCATGTGCTTTCCTCTAGGGCTGAAAAGAATGACACAAGCCAGAGGGAACAGAATACATTCTTCACTCTCTGCACCGACAGAGCGCTGTTTACAGTGCTGCGTTCCAGAATGAAAATCTGGTGCCTGCCTCTCAAAAAAACAGCTCCCCCCAGAGCCCCAGATACACACAAATCAATTCTCCATGATACCCTATGGGAATCGGTCTCCCTAGGGAATAACGGAGTGCCCAGCAGACATTTCCCTCCCCCCTCCTGCTTTCTGATGACCCTGAAGTGGAGGGGGGGCCTCCAAACCGGGGGATCCCCTGCCCCCACCTGGGGATTGGCAACCCTGTTGCTAAATGGATTTAAAAACCAGCTCGGAATTTTTAAAATACCCAATGCAGATGGAGCCTTGAATCTCATTCTGATCCCTCGGTTGTTGTTTTCGTCCCTGGGAAGGATAGAGCATTCTTCTGCTTCCGAGAAACGAGTGCACCAAAGATGTGTTTCCCATTAATCCCCCAATAAGGATGATCGTCCCTCACATGTTTTTCAAATGTACTCTGCCGTCCTGGGTTTATAGGGGCCTTTTAATGGACTCGGAGAGAGGGCCTTGGCGCTCAGCCTTTAAGTTCTCTGGTTGCAGAGACCGGCCGGAGGAGGTGGCTGCCCACGGTGTCTTGCAAACTGCTGCACGGGGAGAGAGGAACAGTCCATTTTAGGAAGACGGAACTCACAAAGCCCCCACAGATGGGAGTGGATAAAGCGCCTGCCGTTGAATGGATTCGTTGTGCGGGGGGCAGAACTGGCCCTCAAAGGCTCTTTTCTGAATCCGGCTCCCCTTTAGCGGGGTCCTTTTTAGAACAGTGGATGCCAAAAGGCAGAGCCGGATTAACAATTAGGCCAAGTAGGCACTGGCCTATGGGCCCCCACTTTTGGGGGGCCCTGAGCCAGCTCCCCCCCCATTTCCCCCCCTGCTTGCAGCCCTCCCAGCCTGCACGCACAGCCGGCAACTGAGCTGCTCTTTGCCCAACTTGCCTGGGGCGGCTGCTGCTGGTGTCGTCGCCAAGTTTGCCTCTCTCTGCCTCTATTTATTTATTTACCTTAAATTTAAGAACCTAAGAGAAGCCATGTTGGATCAGGCCAATGGCCCATCCAGTCCAACACTCTGTGTCACACAGTGGCCAAAAATATATATATATATATACACATACACTAATAGCCACTGATGGACCTCTGCTCCATATTTTTATCCAATCCCCTCTTGAAGCTGGCTATGCTTGTAGCCGCCGTCACCTCCTGTGGCAGTGAATTCCACGTGTTAATCACCCTTTGGGTGAAGAAGGACTTCCTTTTATCCGTTTTAACCAGACTGCTCAGCAATTTCATCGAATGCCCACGAGTTCTTGTATTGTGAGAAAGGGAGAAAAGTACTTTTCTCTCTACCCTCTCCATCCCATGCATAATCTTGTAAACCTCTATCATGTCACCCCGCAGTCGACGTTTCTCCAAGCTAAAGAGTCCCAAGCATTTTAACCTTTCTTCATAGGGAAAGTGTTCCAAACCTTTAATCATTCTAGTTGCCCTTTTCTGGACTTTCTCCAATGCTATAATATCCTTTTTGAAGTGCGGCGACCAGAATTGCACACAGTACTCCAAATGAGACGGCACCATCGATTTATACAGGGGCATTATGATACTGGCTGATTTGTTTTCAATTCCCTTCCTAATAATTCCCAGCATGGCGTTGGCCTTTTTTATTGCAATCGCACACTGTCTTGACATTTTCAGTGAGTTATCTACCACGACCCCAAGATCTCTCTCTTGGTCAGTCTCTGCCAGTTCACACCCCATCAACTTGTATTTGTAGCTGGGATTCTTGACCCCAATGTGCAATACTTTGCGCTTGGCCACATTCTATCCCGCCTTTTCTGCGAGCGGACTCAGGGCGGCTAACAACATTTATATTTACAATTTAAAAGCCAATACAATACAGTCGCAATTTGAAACCATTATGTGGTGCTGTGCCACCTCAGTATAAGCACGTTCTTCTTTTCTGATGGAGATCACGTAGTATTGTAGCTCTATAATGATGTGGGGCGGCTGTCCTCTCCTGGTTAGATAGTAAAGGCCTGTTGGAACAGTTCGGTTTTACAGGCCCTGTGGAAAGTAGAGAGATCCCACAGGGCCCTTATGGCCCCCGGGAGAGCATTCCACATTTCTGGTGCTACCACCGAGAAGGCCCTAGCCCGTGTAACTCGGCCATATAGGGCTTTAAAGGTAATAAACAGCACGGTCCTCGGCCATATAGGTCTTTAAAGGTAATAAACAGCACCTTGTAGCGAATCCGGAATACTATTGGCAGCCAGTGCAGTCTCCGCAGCCCCGGCTGTGTATGGTCCTGAATAGAGAGACCCAGTATCAGTAGGAGCAATACACCAGGCAAGCTCAAAGTACAGAATAAAGGAAATGAGGACTGATTTCGCACTCACCTTACACCGCTATCACGTTCCGTCTTCTCAGCGCGGCGTCCTTCGCATTTCCCAGTATCTGCGCTGGGGATGCAGCAAAAGTTGCAGTTTTTGCGCGGCAAATGGAAACTGGTTTTTAGCGGTTTCTGTATGCTGCACGAAAGCTGCGATGTTTGCTGCAGCCCCGGCGCATCTACTGGGAAATCTGAAGGACGCTGCGCTAAGACGAATGTGACAGCGGTGTAAGGTGAGTGCAGAATCAGTCACAATTTTGTACCTCCCACGGCCGCAAGACCCTACCCCTGTTCCTTGATTGGCTCAAGTACTGAGGGTTTCCAATCTTCCCAACCGCCTATTTTAGAACAATACACATTAGCTCCTTGATATCCATGATAACTCCTTGATAGAGTAAAGTATTGCTTTACTCTGCTCTGGTAAGACCTCACCTGGAGTCTTGTGTTCAGTTTTGGGCACCACATTTTAAGAAGGCTATAGACAAGCTGGAACGGGTCCGGAGGAGGGCGACGAAGATGGTGAGGGGTCTGGAGACAAAGTCCTATGAGGAAAGGTTGAAGGAGCTGGGCATGTTTAGCTTGGAGAGGAGGAGGCTGAGAGGTGATAGGATCACCATCTTCGAGTCCTTGACGGGCTGTCATAAGGAGGACGGTGAGGAATTGTTTTCCGTCACCCTGGAAGGTAGGACCAGAACCAATGGGTTGAAATTAAATCAAAAGAGTTTCCGGCTCAACCTTAGGAAGAACTTCCTGACCGTTAGAGCGATTCCTCAGTGGAACAGGTTTCCTCGAGAGGTGGTGGGCTCTCCTTCCTTGGAGGTTTTTAAACAGAGGCTAGATGGCCATCTGACAGCGATGAAGATCTTGTGAATTTGGGAGGAGATGTTTGTGAATTTAGAGCGATTCTTCAGTGGAACAGGTTTCCTCGGGAGGTGGTGGGCTCTCCTTCCTGGGGGGTTTTTAAGCAGAGGCTAGATGGCCATCTGACAGCGATGAAGATCCTGTGAATTTAGGGGGAGGCGTTTGTGAGTTTCCTGCATTGTGCAGGGGTTGGACTAGATGACGCTGGAGGTCCCTTCCAACTCTATGATTCTATGATATGACCCCCCCACCCTCTAACATACACCGTATGATTATGTAAATGAAGCAATTATCTATGCTGGGCGTGTTAGTGAATATTTATGAAGCTATTAAGCGTGCTCAGTGTCCACCCGTAGACCCCGTTCCCGTCACACTTTCATTCCTCGCTGCCAAGATGGCCTTGCGATGTATCAAACTCTGTCTAACGCACAGACTTCACTATAATATGTAGCATCCCTAAGTTTCACTCCTGCTTCTCTGTTGGCGAAAGTTAACCCTTACACTTTGGGTTTCAGAACAAAGCAGTAGACAAGTTGTACCTTTAAGACCAACTTTTATTCAGAATTAGGGTTTGTAGAATCTTTCGGGCTCAAGTGCCATGTTCTACTGGAGAAAGGTTTTCTTCCAGACGTTTCGTTCTCAGCTGCGGAGAACATCCTCAGTGGCGTTGCAGCCGGAGCAGGCATTCTGACCTTCTTGGCTGCTGTGCATTGAGTGAGGCCAGGGCTGCTGGAGAGCTGCTATTTCTAGGCTGGAGGGGGTGTGGTGAGAGGGCAATTGGTTTGTGAATGTACCCATTGTTTGGGAATATACCCATTGTTTGGGAATGTACCCATTGTTTGTTTATTCAGAATGTAAGCTTTCGTACGCTCTTAAGCAGACTTCATCAGACAAAACTGGAATGTCAAGCCATCTTTAAATATAGAGAAAGTGCCCAGTAGGCAGCCATGTTGGTCTAAAGCAATAGAACAAAGCAGTAGCCAAGTGCACCTTTAAGACCAACTAAGTTTTATTCAGAATGTAAGCTTTCGCATGCTCTTAAACAGACTTCATCAGACAAATGGGAATGGAAGCAGCAATTCTTAATATAAGTGGGCAGTGTGGAATCATGGGAATGTTTTTAGCAGATTAAAAGAGTCACAAATAGGGATCTGTATTTGTTAGTGTTGGGACAAAACAGGGCTGAAAAAACACTAGAAAGGAAAGGTCCCCTGTGCAAGCACCAGTCGTTTCCGACTCTGGGGTGACGTTGCTTTCACAACGTTTTCATGGCAGACTTATTTTACGGGGTGGTTTGCCATTGCCTTCCCCAGTCATCGACACTTTCCCCCCCAGCAAGCTGGGGACTCATTTGACCAACCTTAGAAGGATGGAAGGCTGAGTCAACCTGGAGCCAGCTACCTGAAAACCCAACTTCCGCCGGGGATCAAACTCAGGTCGTGAGCAGAGTTTAGGACTGCAGGATTGCAGCTCTAACACTCTGCGCCAGGGGGCTCTTAAAAAAAAAAACACTGGAGGGTGATAAAAAGCAGAATGCTGTTGTAGGTGTGAGGTGTCATAAATCTAGGTAACATTCTGGCTTTGTTAGTTTAAATAGAGGGCCTGGTTTCTCAAGAGATTATAACATCCATATAGTTTGCCATTAGAAAAAAAAGGAAGACATTAAAATACAGTGAAGGATGGGTTGTTTTATGGGCAGTGAGCTGGTATGTAGAGTCATGGGAATGTTTTCACCAGATTAAAAGAATCACAAATTGGGGTCTGTGTTTGTTTGTTTGGTATTGTTAACTGGGCTGTAACAGCAGTGAAGGGTGATAAAAAACAGACATGTCATCCGTGTGAAGCGCCTTAAATCTGGGTGTCATTCCGGCTTCCTTAGTTGTGGGTTTAAATGGAGGGCATTAGTATCTCAAGAGGTTATAACATCATATAGTTTGCCTTTAGAAGACAAGAATACATTAAAATATAGTGGAAGATGGGTTAGTATATGTTAGGGGTGGCCAAGGGTAGCTCTCCAGATGTTTTTTGTCTACAACTCCCATCAGCCCCAGCAAGCATAGTAAATGGCTGGGGCTGATGGGAGTTGTAGGCAAAAAACATCTGGAGAGCTACCCTTGGCCACCCGTGGTATATGTAATAAGATAAACAGCCCTATTTGAGTATGTCAATACAAAAAACCAAAATATTCTGATACACTGTTCTAAAACACTGGGTTTCACTTCAGCTCAAACATCCAAATAATTTCCCTCATCCGGGGCCATTTCCCCTGAGCGAAGACAGAAATGTGTGACAGAAAACGGTGAGCTCGCTCACACTAACTCAGCTTCGAGGGAATGCTGCCGCTGACCCTTTGGCTCCTCTCCGCAAGAGTTTTATTCCCTCTTTTGCAAAAGGAAGCTGAGTGTTTAGGCCTGGAGAGATCCAACCCATGGAGCAAAGGCTGCCCTTTATCAGGCAGGAAATAGGAACATTGGAAACCATCGCTTGAGGAGGTAGCAACATCTCCGGACATGACCCGACACGACTTTTCTCCTGATGGCATTTCCGAGCCTCCGTAAACAGCCTTTGATGGCATGAGGCGTGTTTGACTTTCAAAGGAGGGCTCGGCCTCAGCCAGGCCTGGCCACAAAGGACTCCTTATGCCCGTTGGCCGGGAGGGGCCCTCCAAAAAAATATCGAAGCTCGATGAAGGAATTCTTGTGAGGTCAAGAGGAAAACATTAGGACACTGCCAGGCCCCGAAAATAGCAGTCTCTCCTGAGAGCCTGGCTCTGCGGCTCAGGCCAGAATAGCAGCCCGAGAAACCAAGTCACACAGAGGCTGAGTTCTGCGTCCAGGAAGCCAAATGCCTTTCGCGTCTGCAGTCAGGGATGGAGAACAGTGTGCCTTCAGGCTCGGAAAGGGACGGTGCCCTGAACTGAGCACGATTGCTCTTTGCGGTCTTTAGAGGCAGTGTTATTCATCTATTGGGTGATTGGGGGTAGATTATGGAGGGAGGAATATTGCAGGCATAACAAGAGCATTCTGTCCATGTGCAAGAGGTATCCGCAACATAAGAACATAAGAGAAGCCATGTTGGATCAGGCCAATGGCCCATTCAGTCCAACACTATGGGTCACAGAAGAACATGAGAGAAGTCATGCTGGATCAGGCCAATGGCCCATCCTGTCCAACACTCTGTGTCACATAAGAACATAATACAAGCCATGTTGGATCAGGCCAATGGCCCGATCCAGTCCAGCACTCTGTGTCACATAAGAGAAGCCATGTGGGATCAGGCCAGTGGCCCCTCCAGTCCAACACTCTGTGTCACATAAGAACATAAGAGAAGCCATGTTGGATCAGGCCAATGGTCCCTCCAGTCCAACACTCTGTGTCACATAAGAACATAAGAGAAGCCATGTTGGATCAGGCCAATGGTCCCTCCAGTCCAACACTCTGTGTCACATAAGAACATAAGAGAAGCCATGTTGGATCAGGCCAATGGCCCATCCGGTCCAACACTCTGTGTCACATAAGAACATAAGAGAAGCCATGTCGGATCAAGCCAATGGCCCATTCAGTCCAACACTGTGTGTCACAAAGTGGCCAAACCTGCCCCCCCCCCCAGGTGCCATCAGGAGGTCCGTCAGTAGGGCCAGGTCACTAGAAGCCTTCACACAGTTGTCCCTCCCAAGCACCAAGAATACAGAGCATCACTTGCCCCAGACAGAGAGTTCCAACAATACGCTGTGGTGAATAGCCACTGATGGACCTCTGCTCCAGATGTCGATCCAATCCCCTCTTGAAGCTATCTATGCCTGTAGCTGCCACTAATGTTCCCTCTAAGCTGCAGAGTCTTGTGAGCAGAAATTCTACTTTGTGAGCTACTGGCATTAAAGTTGTGAGTTACTGGCATTAAAGCTGTGAGCTACTGCATAAATTAGTTTGCTCCGTGGCCATTTTTATGGTGAGCTAAGACAAAATTGTGTGAGGCTAAAAAACTGTGAGCTAGCTCACACTAACTCAGCTTAGAGGGCACACTGGCCGCCGCGACCTCCTGTGGCAGTGAATTCCACATGTTAATCACCCTTTGGGTGAAGGACTTCCTTGTATCTGTTCTAACCTGACTGCTTAGCAATTTCATCAAGTGACCACGAGTTCTTGTCTTGTGAGAAAGGGAGAAAAGTACTTCGTTCTCTGCCTTCTCTATCCCATGCATAATCTTGTTACCCTCTATCATGGTGTTTACGGAGAGGATAGATCTCTGTGGGACACAATGGGAGCCCTATGGAAAGCAGATTTTCAGGTTGTGATGCTGAGCTGATCTTCCAAACATCCTCGGGATGTGTGCAGGCAAATCACTTAACTTTGTTGACAGTCTGCGTTCTCTGGGAAGAATCCGCCAACTGAGGGCGTCCAACTTGTTCTTCATTCCTTGGAAGTACAAAGGCCAGCTAAAGTCTGTCCAAAATCCTATCCGGTGCCATTCAAGACACACGGCTTCCTTGCTGCTGGAGGGCAAAAGGAAACATCTGGCAGTCTTTAGATTAACAAAGTTGGAGATCGGTTTATGTCCCAGTTGTGAATGTCCAGAAAGATCTGGCAGGCTTTTGTAGAAAAGAGCAAGAATCCAGTAGGACCTTAAAGACATAAGAACATAAGAGAAGCCCTGTTGGATCAGGCCAGTGGCCCCTCCAGTCCAACACTCTGTGTCACACAGCGGCCAAAAAACAAGGTGCCATCAGGAGGTCCGCCAGTGGGGCTAGGGCACTAGAAGCCCTCCCACTGTTGCCCCCCCCCCCAGCACCAAGAATACAGAGCATCACTGCCCCAGACATAAGAACATAAAAGAAGCCATGTTGGATCAGGCCAATGGCCCATCCAGTCCAACACTCTGTGTTGCACAGTGGCCAAAAATCCCGGGTGCCATCAGGAGATCCATCAGTGGGAACAGGACATTGGAAACCCTCCCACTGTTCCCACCCCCCCAAGCACCAAGAATACAGAGCATCACTGCCCCAGACATAAGAACATAAGAGAAGCCATGTTGGATCAGGCCAGTGGCCCATCCAGTCCAACACTCTGTGTCACACAGTGGCCAAAAAACCAGGTGCATTAGGAGGTCCATCAGTGGGGCCACGACACTAGAAGCCCTCCCACTATGCCCCCCCCCCCCAAAGCACCAAGAATTCAGAGCATCACTGGCCCAGACAGAGAGTTCCAACAATATGTTGTGTCTAATAGCCACTGATGGACCTCTACTCCATATGCTTATCCAATCCCCTCTTGAAGCTGTCTATGTTTGTAGCCGCCACCACCTCCTGTGGCAGTGAATTCCACATGTTAATCACCCTTTGGGTGAAGAAGGACTTCCTTTTATCCGTTTTAACCTGACTGCTCAGCAATTTAATTGAATGCCCATGAGTTCTTATATTCTAAGAAAGGGAGAAAAGTACTTCTTTCTCTACTTTCTCCATCCCATGCATAATCTTGTAAACCTCTCTCATGTCACCCCGTGGTCGACGTTTCTCCAAGCTAAAGAGCCCCAAGCGTTTTAACCATAAGGAAAGTGTTCCAACCCTTTCATCATTCTAATTTCCCTTTTCTGCACTTTTCCCAATGCTATAATATCTTTTTTGAGGTGCGTCGGTGACGAGAATTGCACACAGTACTGCAAGTGAGGCCGCACCATCGATTTATACAGGGGCATTAAGACTCACCAAAGCTCATCTCTTGCTGCAAATGTTATTCATCTCAAAGCTACTACAGGTCTCTTGCTCTTTTCAACAGACTGACATGGCAGTCCATCTCGATCTATCCGACAGGCTGCCGAACGCCTTTTTTGATTCATCCAGCAAAGCTCTTCTTTGGTTCAGATAAAGCAAAATACAAGCTGTGCCTAGGTTTGCTGACCCTGGATTGGGAAATTCTTGAAGTTTTGAGGGGCGGGGCTTGAAGAAGGCGGGTCTTGGGGATGTGGAGTGACAGATAATTCACTGGTGGTAGAGAACTCACTGAAAATGTCAAGACAGTGTGCGATTGCAATAAAAAAGACTAATGCCATGCTGGGAATTATTAGGAAGGGAATTGAAAACAAATCAGCCAGTATCATAATGTCCCTGTATAAATCGATGGTGCGGTCTCATTTGGAAAACTGTGTGCAATTCTGGTCACTGCACCTCAAAAAGGATATTATAGCACTGGAAAAAGTGCAGAAAAGGGCAACTAGAATGATTAAAGGGCTGGAGCACTTCCCCTATGAAGAAAGGTTGAAACGCTTGGGACTCTTTAGCTTGGAGAAATGTTGACTGCGGGGTGACATGATAGAGGTTTACAAGATAATGCATGGGGTGGAGAAAGTAGAGAAAGAAGTCTTTTCTCCCTTTCTCCCTAAGGGTCAGCCATAGCTCTGGCAGGTGTTGTCCTTGAAAGGGCAGCTGCTGCAAAAGCTCTCTCAGTCCCACCTACCTCACAGGGTGTCTGTTCTTGGGGAGGGGGGAGGAAGGTAGAGGAGATTGTGATTGAGAAAAAACCCCAAGGAATATGAAACACTGACAGGAAAACTGGAAGTACAAGAAAAAGGATTTAAGATAAATTTGAAACAGGAGACGAAAACCAAACTACAGATTTTGCAGCATCAGATAAATTTGTGTTGATGGAAGATGTAGAATGAAATTGAAATGGGCAAGACAGTCCTTTTTTTGAAAATGCAAATAAAGTGAGTAGATGGTTGACAGGTAGACTGCAAAAAAGAAAGAGAGAAGAAAGTACTAACCGCCTTGAAGGATGAATACAATGTAGAGCAATATAAAAGTAACCAACCGAACAAATTGTAAAAACTTTCTATGGAAGTTTATACAAAAAAACACGAAGGTTCAGAAGTCCCTACAAGAAGAATATATTAAGGAAACCAAGAAAGAGGAGCTTTCGAAGAACGTCAAATAATATTGAATAATCCAATAACAGTCCAAGAGATTATCGGCGTAATTAAAGAACAAAAAAAATAATAAAACACCGGGGCCAGACAAACTACCGGCAGAATTCTATAAAAGTTTTGAAGATGTTTTATATTACCATATAAAATGCTACTAGAAAAAATAACGTTGACATCGGAAATAACAGCCTCGTGGAAAGAGGCAACAATGCCCATCACATTTCAAGGGACCCACACGTCTTTTAAAAGCCTTCCTTCCTTAGAAAATAATGGAGGATAGGGGCACCTTCTTTTGGGGCTCATAGAATGGGATCCCCTGGTCCAATCATTTTGAAACTTGGGAGGTATTTTGGGGAGAGGCACTGGATGCTATGTTGAAAACGTGATGCCTCTACCTCTAAAAACAGTCCCCCCCCCCGGAGCCCCAGATACCCAAAGATCAATTCTTCATTATTTTCTATGGAAATAAGTCTCCATAGGGAATAACATTTCCCTCCCCTCCCCGCTT
>NC_083228.1:145943399-145975861 GCF_032191835.1 Heteronotia binoei | reverse complement strand
TCACTCCATGACATAACTTTCATAATCCAGTCCCATTTTTCTGGTATTTTTTCTTGCTTCCACAACTGCGCATACAATGTCCTAGCAGCTGAGAGCAAGTACCATATTAATGTTCTATCTTCTTTTGGAAATTTTTCCATTTGTAATCCCAGCAGAAAAGTCTCTGCCTCTTTATTGAATTCATATCCCAGGATCTTAGATATCTCTTGTTGAATCATTTGCCAAAACATTTTAGCTCTTTCACAAGTCCACCACATATGGTAGAAAGAACCTTCATGCTTTTTACATTTCCAGCACCTATCTGGCATCTTATTGTTCATCTTTGCTAATTTTTTTGGAGTCATATACCATCTATACATCATCTTAAAACAGTTCTCTTTAATACTATGACATGTTGCGAGTTTCATGGAATTTTTCCACAGATATTCCCAAGATTCCATCTTTATTTCTTTATTTACATTAATTGCCCATTTTATCATTTGAGATTTCACTACTTCATCTTCTGTAGCCCATTGTAAAAGTAATTTGTACACTTTTGAAATTAATTTCTCATTATCTCCAAGCAGAACTCTTTCCATTTCTGTTTGTTCTTTCCTTATTCCTTCAGCTTTGATATCATTCTCCATCAAACTTTTTATTTGTTGCATTTGAAACCAATCATATTTATAGTTTAGTTCTTCTGCAGTTTTCAATTCTATTTTCCCGCTTTGTATTTTTAGTAACTGGTTGTATGATAGTTGTTTTTCCTTGACTGTTTTGGCCGTTAACTTTATCACTTCAGCCGGCACTATCCATAAAGGTCTCCTCTCATCACCATATTTCTTGTACTTTATCCACACATTTAATAAGCTACTCCTTATATAATGGTGGAGAAAAGACCGTCCATCTTCTTTTTTCCATAGTACAAATATGCATGCCAGCCGAATTTTTTTCCATGGCCTTCTAACATTAGAAGTTTTTTATTTAATAACGTTATCCATTCTTTTAACCATACTAAACAAATTGCTTCATGATACAGTTTCAAATCTGGTAATTGGAATCCACCTCTCTCTTTCGCATCTATCAGGACTTTCATTTTAATTCTAGGTTTCCTCCCGGCCCACACGAATTCCGAAATTTTTCTTCGCCATTTATCAAATTGCTTAGCATCTTTCACAATGGGGATGGTTTGAAACAGATACATAATCCTTGGTAAAATATTCATTTTTACTGCAGCTATTCTACCCAACAGTGACAAATTGAGCTTGTTCCACTTTAGCATATCTTCTTCTATTTTACGCCATAGCTTTTCATAATTGTTCTTAAACAAATCAATATTTTTCATTGTTATCTCTACCCCTAGGTATTTTACCTTAGAGGTAACTTCACAACCCGTTAGTCTTTGTAGTTCTTGTTGTCTATTTTTCTGCATATTCTTACATAAGATTTTTGATTTTTCTTTGTTTATATAAAGTCCCGCCAACTCCCCAAACTCTTGTATTCTCATTAACAACAAAGGTGTAACTTGTAAAGGATTTTCATTTATAAACATTATATCATCTGCAAATGCTCTGTATTTATAGGTAAATCCTTTTATTTGTAGTCCTTCTAAATCTTTTTCTTCTTGAATCTGCATTAGTAAAATTTCAAGAGTCATTATAAACAGCAATGGCGAAAGCGGGCAGCCTTGTCTGGTACCTTTACTAATTTTCATTTCATCTGTAAGATCTGCGTTGATGCACAGCCTTGCACTTTGTTCAGAATATATTGCCTTTATCATTCTTATAAAACTTTCTCCAAGCTCCATTTTTTCCATCACTGCAAACATAAAGTCCCAATTTAAATTGTCAAATGCTTTTTCTGCATCCGCAAAGAATAGCGCTACTTCCTTTTCTGGATGTCTTTCATAATATTCTACAATATTTACAACAGTTCTAATATTGTCTCTTATTTGTCTTTTGGGAAGAAAACCGGCTTGGTCCTCTTTTATAAAATTTATCAAATATTGCTTAAGACGTTCTGCCAGAATTCTTGTAAATATTTTATAATCATTGTTCAAAAGTGAAATTGGTCTGTAATTTTTCACATTTGTAACATCTCTTTCTTCTTTAGGTATCAAAGAAATAACAGCTTCTTTCCATGTATTTGGTACCTTCCCTTTGACTCTTATTGCATTCATCAGCTTCTGTAATTTTGGTATTAATTCATCTTTAAACATTTTAAAATACTTGGCTGTATAACCGTCTGGCCCGGGAGCTTTGTCATTTTTCATCACGTTGATTGCTGCCTCAATTTCTATTTTTTCAATTGGGTCATTCAAAATTTTTCTCATATTTTCAGTTAATGGCTCAATTTTTATTTTCTGTAGATATTCATCTATCTTTTTTCTCTTTACTTCAGCACCTTTAAACAGCTTGGCATAATACTTAAAAAATTCTCTTTTATTCCCTCTTGAGTAACTACGTCTCTTTCATCTATTCTATCACAATTCTATTAATTATTTTATTTTCCCTCTTTTTTTTCAGCTGCCACGCCAAGTATTTCCCCGTCTTATTTGCTCCTTCAAACGATTTTTGCTGGAGCCTTTTCAAATTCCATTCTACTTCTTTGTTTAATAAATGTCTTAGTTGAGTTTGCAATATTGAATTTCCCTTAGAAAGCTGACTATGCTTGCAGCTGCCACCACCTCCTGTGGCAGTGAATTCCACGTGTTAATCACCCTTTGGGTGAAGAAGGACTTCCTTTTATCTGTTCTAACCTGACTGCTCAGCAATTTCATTGAGTGCCCACGAGTTCTCGTGTTGTGAAAAAGGGAGAAAAGTAGCTCTTTCTCTAGCTTCTCTATCCCGTGCATAATCTTGTAAACCTCTATCATGTAACCCCTTAGTTGTTGTTTCTCCAAGCTAAAGAGCCCCAAGCGTTTTAACCTTTCTTCATAGGGAAAGTGTTCCAACCCTTTAATCATTCTAGTTGCCCTTTTCTGCAGTTTTTCTAATGCTATAAATATCCTTTTTGAGGTGTGGTGACCAGAATTGTACACAATACTCCAAATGAGGCCACACCATCAATTTATACAGGGGGCATTATGATACTGATTTGTTTTCAATTCCCTTCCTAATAATCCCCAGCATGGCGTTGGCCTTTTGTATTGCAATCGCACACTGTCTTGACATTTTCAGTGAGTTATCTACCACGACCCCAAGATCTCTCTCTTACTCAGTCTCTGCCAGTTCACACCCCATCAACTTGTATTTAAAGTTAGGCTTTTAAGAGGGTAATGTACCTTCCAGAAGAAGGTGGAGTAAGAATTTGCAAGCCTAGCTTTCCAGGAACCTTTTGTGGGTTTCTACTGAGTCTGATGTAGAAGCGATGGATTAGTTTTGCAAGGGGCTTCCCACCCGTCGCCCCTATTCGCAGCTTCCAGGAAACAGAACCCTTCATTGCAGGTAAAAAAAAACAAACCTGGCAGCTTGGATGAGGGTTCTGCCTTCTGCTGACTTCAGGCAGAAACTGTGCTGCGGTTGACAAGAAAAGCAAAAGTGATTTCCCTGGAAACATCCCAGAGCGCCGCAAGTTCCAGATGTCTCCCCCCACCCTTCTTCCCCCGTGCAATTCTGTGAGCCCAGATCAGTTTCCCATGATTTAAAGCCCCTTCGCTTTCCTCCCATCTGGTTTGCTTTGCGACTGCTCTGTTCCAAAACTCGGGCTGAGCATTTCCAAATGCCTGGCTTTGGTCTCCCGTCAGATGTATTTTTGTTGCTATCTGACCGTCTGGGGGGACGGCTACAAGCCCTCTGGACCAGCCTGAGAAACATGCCAAAGTCTCAATCCACACCAGGGCCAGTGAGAGAGAGGGCATCACATCTATCGTGCTTCTTGTGGCATGTGGCTGGTTCACTGGGTTGCACCTGAAGACCCCCCACCTGTACTCCAAAGCAGGCCGGCACTACTGGGGAAAACCAAGGCCTTTTTTGGTAGCAGGAACTCCTTGACATATTGGACCACACCAGGCCTTGGATTCAGCAGGATCTCACAGGAGCATACCTCCTGAACCTTTCTGAGGGTTCAGAAAAAGAGCCAGTTTGGTGTAGTGGTTAAGTGTCTGGACTCTTATCTGGGAGAACCGAGTTTGATTCTCACGCCTCCACTTGCATCTGCTGGAATGACCTTGGGTGTGGGTCAGTCATAGCTATCTCAGAGTTGTCTTTGAAAGGTCAGCTGCTGTAAGAGCTCTCTCAGCCCACCCACCTCACCGGGTGTCTGTTGTAAGGGGGGGGGGAGATATAGGAGATTGTAAGCCGCTCTGAGATTTGGAGTGGAGTGCAGGATATAAATTCAATATCTTCTTCTTTCTGAGCAACAAAGTTTTATTCAAGGTACAGTCTTCTTCTTCACCTCTGAGCCTTGCTTCCCATTGTCGACTTGGAGACACCATAAATTGTCTGTTCTTCTCTTCTGGTGTAGTATAGAGCCAGTTTGGTGTAGTGGTTAAGTGCATGTACTCTTATCTGGGAGAACCGGGTTTGATTCCCCACTCCTCCCCTTGCACCTGCTGGAATGGCCTTGGGTCAGCCATAGCTCTGGCAGAGGTTGTCCTTGAAAGGGCAGCTGCTGGGAGGGCCCTCTCAGCCCCACCCACCTCACAGGGTATCTGTTGTGAGGGAAGGAGATAAAGTAGATTGTAAGCCGCTCTGAGTCTCTGATTCAGAGAGAAGGGTAGGGTATAAATCTGCAATTCTTCTTCTTCCCCCTCTTCCTTTCCACCTTGCCCATTGAATATTAGGTGCAACTACATAACAATCCCTGGACGAGCTCCGCCACCTATTTTCCTGCAAAAATGACCCCTGGGCCACACAACCCTGATGTAGCCAATCCTCCAAGAGCTTACAGGGCTCTTATTCCAGGGCTACTGTAAGCTCCAGGAGGTTTGGCTACATCAGGGGTGTGTGGCCTAATAGGCAAAGGAGGTCCTGCTACAAAAAAAAGCCCTGGGGAAAACACACGCCTGGACCAATTTCCCATTAGTTTTATGCCGCTCTCACTCTCCTCTTCTCCACGGGGCTTGCGTCGGATTTCACATTATCTGCCCCGGGGTTGCAGCTCACTCCGCCTCTTTCCCACAGCAAACAAGATCCTCTAAAAACCAGTGAAATAGTTGCAGCCTTGGGGCAGATAGTGTGAAATCCGACGGAGGCCCCGCAGAGAAGAGAAGCATGAGAACGGCATAAGGCTAGTGGGGAATCGATCCTGGGCTTCTTCCAGATGCTGGCTAGTTATTATTTACCAAGGAAAAACAAAGAAGGGAAAGAACTTAACCCAAAAACTGGAGTAAGAAACCTGAAAGGTAATATGCAATTAAAGGATCAAACATTACTATAACTGTTTATTTATTTAATTATTAATTATATTATATATTGTTTTATTTGTATCATGGTTTTACCATGTATTGTTAGCCGCCCTGAGCCTGCCTAGGCGGGGAGGGCGGGGTATAAATAAAAAGTTTATTTATAAACATTAAAAACAAACTGTAGAATAAATCATAAACCAACATGCATGGTATTTATTGTAGAAAGCTAAAACCATTTAAGGGCCCATCGTAAGCCTCTATCCTATGTAACAGTCCCTTTGGGGAGGGACGGTGGCTCAGTGGTAGAGCATCTGCTTGGGAAGCAGAAGGTCCCAGGTTCAATCCCCAGCATCTCCATAAGAGAAGAGAAGCCATGTTGGATCAGGCCAATGGCCCATCCAGTCCAACACTCTGTGTCACACAGTGGCAAAAATTTTTATATATACACACACACTGTGGCTAATAGCCACCGATGGACCTCTGCTCCATATTTTTATCTAAACCCCTCTTGAAGGTGGCTATGCTTGTGGCCGCCACCACCTCCTGTGGCAGTGGAATTCCACATGTTAATCACCCTTTGGGTGAAGAAGTACTTCCTTTTATCCGTTTTAACCTGTCTGCTCAGCAATTTCATCAAATGCCCACGAGTTCTTGTATTGTGAGAAAGGGAGAAAAGTACTTCTTTCTCTACTTTCTCCATCCCATGCATTATCTTGTAAACCTCTATCATGTCACCCCGCAGTCGACGTTTCTCCAAGCTAAAGAGTCCCAAGCGTTTCAACCTTTCTTCATAGGGAAAGTGTTCCAGCCCTTTAATCATTCTAGTTGCCCTTTTCTGGACTTTCTCCAATGCTATAATATCCTTTTTGAGGTGCGGCGACAGAACTGCACACAGTACTCCAAATGTACTCCACAGTACTCCAAAAAAGGGTCCAGGCAAATAGGTGTGAAAAACCTCAGCTTGAGACCCTGGAGAGCCGCTGCCAGTCTGAGTAGACAAGACTGACTTTGGGAAGCACGGTGGCTCAGTGGTAGAGCATCTGCTTGGGAAGCAGAAGGTCCCAGGTTCGATCTCTGGCATCTCCAAAAAAGGGTCCAGGCAAATAGGTGTGAAAAAACCTCAGCTTGAGAATCTGGAGAGCTGCTGCCAGTCTGAGTAGACAATACTGACTTTGATGGACCAAGGGTCTGATTCAGTATAAGGCAGCTTCATATGTCCATAAAACCACAATGGGAACCCACTCAACTCGACCTGACGCGTTTCGACCTAGACTGGTCTTCTTCAGAGGTCAGAAAGGTAAGTACACCTATTGGCTCATAGTACAGAACAGAATAAAACAATGCTGCACCGCAAGGAAATTTAATGAAGTGACAAAGGCTGAAAGATATTCTTGAGGCCTCTTATTCTACAGCCTTATGTCTTAATCAAGGGCATACACACTGCATCCAGTGTCTGATTGTGTGCCGCATGGTCCAGAATTGATCAAGATAGGTGTAAGGTCAGAGCCGATGTGCCAAGAGTTAACTGACTCGTAATCTGGAAGTTGACCTGCGATGAAGAATTTTGGCCCAATGGAGCACCCGTGTGAGCTTTCTTCGAGCTCTTTCCTACCGCTAAGAACTTGGTTCATGTTTTAAAAAACATTCCTTTGGGGAAGTGCCACCTGCGTTATGTTCCTCTGTTGCGTCTTCTCCATTCTGACCAGCTGGAAGGAATTTCGAGGGCCTCAAACATCCCTCCCCCAGGCCTGCCAGCTGGCACAGCTCTGAAACAGACAGGGGACAGCTTGTCCCTCGGAACAAAAAAGCCTCCGCTAATTTTGGATAATAAAGTTTTGACACATCTTGGGTTCTGGAGACTCCGGAGGCGACATTCCTAAGAGAGTTTGCCAGGCAGAATGAAGAAGTGGTGGAAGAACAGCCCAGTTGGCTAAGGCTGGCGTTGGAGCAGGACAATGGGAAACCATTGCCAAGTAGACACCGTCCTTTTCATTTCGCTGCTCTCCAGCTGTGTCACAGCTTCCCTTGAAAAGCTTATGGGAGGCTCACAGCAGCAGTTTAACACAAGTGCAACCGGCATAACAAAATTGTGAGGCACAAAGAGGGACAAGACCTGCAGAGGGGGGGATCAGCATGGCTTCTGCAAAGGGAAGTCCTGCCTCGCCAATCTTTTGGAGTTCTTTGAGAAAGAACAGAAGAGAAGCCATGTTGGATCAGACCAACGGACCATCCAGTCCAACATTCTGTATCACACAGTGGCAAAAACAACAACAACAAAACAACCAGGTGGCCATCAGGAGGTCCACCAGTGGGGCCAGGACACTAGAAGCCTTCCCCCTGTTGCCCCCCCCCCCCCAAGCACCAAGAAGACAGAGCATCACTGCCCCAGACATAAGAACATAAGAGAAGCCATGTTGGTTTAGGCCAAGGGCCCATCCAGTCCAATACTCTGTGTCACACAGTGGCCAAAAAACCCAGGTGCCATCAGGAGGTCCATCAGTGGTCTAGAAGCCCTCCCACTGTGCCCCCCCACAAGCACCAAGAATACAGAGGGCCAGCTGTAGCCTGGCTAATATATATATATATATATATATATATATATTATATATATATATATATATATATATATATATATATATATATATTACAGAGCATCACTGCCCCAGACAGAGAGTTCCATCAATACGCTGTGGCTAA
This sequence comes from Heteronotia binoei, assembly GCF_032191835.1. Lineage (NCBI taxonomy): Eukaryota > Metazoa > Chordata > Lepidosauria > Squamata > Gekkonidae > Heteronotia > Heteronotia binoei. Next base: position 145,967,838 of record NC_083228.1, on the reverse strand, counting down.
TAGCCACTGATGGACCTCTGCTCCGTATGGTGATCCAATCCCCTCTTGAAGCCATCTAGGCATGTAGCTGCCAACCACCTCCTCTTCTCCTCCTCCTTCTCCTCCTTTCTTTTTCATCTTGTTCTTGTTCTTGTTCTCCTTTCTTCTTGTTCTCCTTTTCCTTCTGCCTTCTTCTCTCCTCCTTTCTCTCCTCCTCCTTCTTCTCCTTCTTGCTCAGGTCTTGCAAATGGAGGGCCATGCAAACTGAGAGCCACTTTGGTGTAGTGGTTAAGTGCACGGACTCTTACCTGGGAGAACCGGGTTTGATTCCCCACTCCTCCACTTGCAGCTGCTGGAGGTTAGTCCATAGTTCTCGCAGAGCTGTCCTAGAAAGGCAGTGAATTCCATGTGGGTGAAGAAATATTTCCTTTTATCCATTCTAACCTGACTGCTCAGCAATTTCATGGAGTGCCCGCTTCCATCAAAGCCTATTAGCCACAGAGTATTGATGGAACTCTCTTTCTGGGGCAGGGATGCTCTGCATTCTTGGTGCTTGGGGGGGCAAGAGTGGGAGGGCTTCTAGTGTCCTGGCCCCACTGGTGGACCTCCCAATGACACCTGGGTTTTTTGGCCACTATGTGACACAGAGTGTTGGAGTGGATGGGTCATTGCCTGATCCAACGTGGCTTCTCTATGTTCTTACGGAAACCTTCCTAGGAGATGTTGTATCATTCCATGGCCCCTGGGTGCGGTGCAACCAGGAAGATCTTACAAAGGTTCTTCTGTTTCTCTTTCTAGGGGGTCCCCTCCTATACAGTGACGTGAAATTTGTCCATAACTCAGAGCAGCTGAATGGGACCCAGCGGGTGCTGCTAGACAACGTGATCTCGGAGAAGGAATGCCGGGAATTGCACCAGATTGCAATGTGAGTCACCAGCAGTCCAATATCTGTGAATTTTGCAAAGCTACAAATGCTCTTTGCTCATGGAATTCCTACCTTGATATCCCTGATATTCACTGGGGTCCACAATTGAGGGGGGCGGGGTACCTGGTCATGGATATGCGCCCATCCCAGAAGAAAGCTTCCATTCTCAAGGAATCCTGCTTTGGTCCCTAAGTATATCTCTTAGACAATTTCCCACTAGCCGCTCTCACGCTCCTTTTATCTGCAGGGCTTCCGTCAGATTTCACACTATGCCCCAGGGCTGCAACTCGCTCCGCCTCTTTCGCGCAGCAGACAAGATGCTCAAAAAACTGGTTTCTGTTTGCCGCACAAAAAAGGCAAAGCTAGTTGCTACCCCCGGGGCAGATAGTGTGTAAGCTGCTCTGAGTCTCTGATTCAAAGAGAAGGGCGGGGTATAAATCTGCAGTTTTCTACTTCTCCTCCTTTCTTCTTCTCCTTCTCCTTTCTTCTTCTTCTTCTTCTTCTTCTCCTCCTCCTCCTTTCCTTCTCCTCCTTCTTTCTTCTTCTTCTCCTCCTTCTTTCTCCTTCTTTTCCTTCTCCTCTTTCTCCTTTCTTCTTCCTCTCCTTCTCCTCTTTTCTTCTCCTTTCCTCCTTTCTTCTTCTTCTTCTTCTTCTCCTTTCCTTTTCCTTCTCCTCCTCCTTTCTTCTTCTTCTCCTTCTTCTCCTCCTTCTTTTCCTTTCTTCTTCTTCTTTCTTCTTCTTCTTCTCCTTTTCCTTCTCCTCCTTCTCTTCCTTTCTTCTTCTCCTTTTTCTTCTCCTTCTTCTTCATGGCTTCTTTGATGGAGTCCATCCACCTCTGGTTGGGTCTTCCCCTTTTCATGATAGGTGTCCCGTGGCATGGAGTGGTCAGCTGCAATACTGCTATTCAAGCTCTGCTCATGACCTGAGTTTGAAAGTCATTGCTCCCCTCAGCGCCTTGTCACCATGGTGCTTCAGTTGTGTCAACAGCTACCAGCCTACCTGCTGTTGCGTGGTTTTCCTGCCAACGTCTGAACTATTTTTTTACTGTGTTGTCTCTGATTTGGTAGTACTGTTTCTATCAGGGTGGAATTCTAGCAGGAGCTCCTTTGCCTGTTAGGCCACACAGCCCTGACGTAGCCAGTCCTCCAAGAGCTTACGAAAAAGAGCCTTGTAAGGTTTTGCAGGATTGGCTACATCAGGGGTGTGTGGCCTAATATGCAAAGGAGCTCCTGCTAGAATTCCACCCCTGGTTTTGATAATGTGGTTTTTAACGTGTTGTTTTTTATTGTTGTAGGCCGTCCTGAGCCCACTTGCAGGATAAGGCAGGGTATAATTAAAAAAATAATGATTAAATCCTGGCAGAAGCTGGATTCAGCTTGGTTGAGACAAGGTTGACTCAGCCTTCTGTCCTTCTGAGGTTGATAAAAGGAGCCCGCAGCGTGCTGGAGGTCAAGTGTAGATGACTGGGGAAGGCAATGGCAAACCACTCCATTAACAAAAAAGGTCTGCCAAGAAAATGTTGTGTTGTGATGTCACCCCATGGGTCGGTAATGACTTGGTGCTTGCACAGGGGACTACCTTTACCTTTACTTTAGCTTTTCTTGAAGCCTTCTGTGCCGTTAAAACACTTGGGGCTCTTTAGCTTGAGGAACGTCGACTGCGGGGTGACGTGATAGAGGTTTGCAAGATTATGCATGGATGGAGAAAGTAGAGAAAGAAGTTCTTTTCTCCCTTTCTCACAATACGAGAACTCGTGGGCATTCAATGAAATTGCTGAGCAGTCAGGTTAGAACAGATAAAATGAAGTACTTCTTCACCCAAAGGGTGATTAACATGTGGAATTCACTGCCACAGGAGGTGGCAGCGGCTACAAGCATAGCCAGCTTCAAGAGGGGATTGGATAAAAATATGGAGCAGAGGTCCATCAGTGGCTATTAGCCACAGTGTGTGTGTGTATGTGTGACACAGAGTGTTGGACTGGAGGGGCCACTGGCCTGATCCAACATGGCTTCTCTTATGTGGCACAGAGTGTTGGACTGGATGGGCCGTTGGCCTGATCCAGCAGGGCTTCTCTTATGTTCTTCTGTGACACAGAGTGTTGGACTGGATGGGCCATTGGCCCAACATCCAGTCCAACACTCTGTGTCACAGAAGAACATAAGAGAAGCCATGTTGGATCAGGCCAATGGCCCCTTCAGTCCACGAGTTCTTGTATTGTGAGATAGCGAGAAAAGGACTTCTTTCTCTACCTTCTCCATCCCATGCATAATCTTGTCAACCTCTCTCATGTCACCCCGCAGTCGACGTTTCTCCAAGCTAAAGCACCCCAAGCGTTTCAACCTTTCTTCATGGGGAAGTGTTCCAACCCTTTCATCATTCTCTTCTCGTAACGTAACCAAAGCACAATATCCTCAATTGGGTCACTTGAATTTCATTTCGTTGAAAGAACAGGCTGTAGTGCTGTTAGAGACACTTTGCAAGGCTCCTGCTGTGTGAGTAGACAACACCGGCCTTGATGGACCAGTAGGGCTGATTCAGTAGAAGGCAACTTTGTGTGTTCATGTATGTGTGTGTGTGTGAGAGAGAAAGAGGGGGCGGGGAGGGAAGGGATAGCTAGAAAGACAGAAGAGTCCCTAAGAATCCTCTTAGCTCATCCCTCTCCCTTCCTTCTGTTTAAGGGCATCATCCTGGCTGGCGATGGGTACAGAGGGAAGACCTCGCCCCACACCCCCAACGAACGCTTCGAAGGGGCCACCGTTCTAAAGGCTCTCAAGGTGCGAGTTTTGCTGTACAACTTCGGTTTTACAGCTCTATGATTCTACGGAGGGTTTTGCAGCTCTATGATTATATGGAGGCTTTTGCAGCTCAAGGATTCTATTGAGGGTTTTGCAGCTCCATGATTCTATGGAAGGTTTTGTAGCTCTATGATTCTATGGAGGGCTTTGCAGCTCTTTGATTCTACGGTGGGCTTTGCAGCTCTATGATTCTGCTGAGGGTTTTGCAGCTCTTTGATTCTATGGAGAGCTTTGCAGCTCTATGATTCTATGGAGGGCTTTGCAGCTCTATGATTCTGCTGAGGGCTTTGCAGCTCTATGATTCTATGGAGAGCTTTGCAGCTCTATGATTCTATGGAGGGCTTTGCAGCTCTATGATTCTATAGAGGGCTCTGCAGCTCTATGATTCTATGGAGGGCTCTGCAGCTCTATGATTCTACGGAGGGCTCTGCAGCTCTATGATTCTACGGAGGGCTCTGCAGCTCTATGATTCTACGGAGGGCTTTGCAGCTCTATGATTCTACGGAGGGCTTTGCAGCTCTATGATTCTACGGAGGGTTTTGCAGCTCTATGATTCTACGGAGGGTTTTACAGCTCTATGATTCTACGGAGGGTTTTGCAGCTCTATGATTCTATGGAGGGGTTTGCAGCTCTATGATTCTGTGCAGGGCTTTGCATCTCTATGATTCTATGGAGGGTTTTGCAGTTCTATGATTCTGTGGAGGGCTTTGCATCTCTATGATTCTATGGAGGGTTTTGCAGCTCTGATTCTATGGAGGGCTTTGCAGCTCTATGATTCTGTGGAGGGCTTTGCAGCTCTATGATTCTATGGAGGGTTTTGCAGCTCTAGGATTCTGTGGAGGGTTTTGCATCTCTAGGATTCTATGGAGGGTTTTGCAGCTCTATGATTCTATGGAGGGCTTTGCAGCTCTATGATTCTGTGCAGGGCTTTGCAGCTCTATGATTCTATGGAGGGTTTTGCAGCTCTGTGATTCTGTGGAGGGCTTTGCAGCTCAATGATTCTATGGAGGGTTTTGCAGCTCTATGATTCTGTGGAGGCTTTGCATCTCTATGATTCTATGGAGGGTTTTGCAGCTCTATGATTCTGTGGAGGGTTTTGCAGCTCTATGATTCTATGGAGGGCTTTGCAGCTCTATGATTCTGTGGAGGGCTTTGCAGCTCTATGATTCTGTGGAGGGCTTTGCAGCTCTATGATTCTATGGAGGGTTTTGCAGCTCTATGATTCTATGGAGGGTTTTGCAGCTCTAGGATTCTGTGGAGGGTTTTGCAGCTCTAGGATTCTGTGGAGGGTTTTGCAGCTCTATGATTCTATGGAGGGTTTTGCAGCTCTATGATTCTATGGAGGGTTTTGCAGCTCTATGATTCTACGGAGGGTTTTGCAGCTCTATGATTCTATGGAGGGCATTGTTTCACTTGACTTCTGCAGGTGAGAGCAGCTGATCGTACCTGCCAGGCAGGTTGATATCGCAGAAGACAGTCCTTTAAAGACTCAGCAGCATTTTTTCCCCCAAAGGAAGTACCAGTTTTTTTGAGTTGCGTCCAGAATCAAATTGGCAGCCCGTTTGAGGGCATTCAGCCCATCGTGGGGGTCAGCGGAGGAAATATTTCAATTTCTGCCCCCCCCCCCCCCCCATATACAAGGCTTGGACACGTGCGCCTCAGACCGATGGAAGCAAGAAGGTTTTTCATTTCCAGCCTCTGAGCGCCCTTGGCTCATCCCGAATCCTCCTGGTTGGACTCGAAGCAGCGTTGCTGTATTTTGAAAAGCAAAAGCGACGACAGATATCCTGACTTGATTACTCCAAACAAGGGATCACTGTGACAATTCCACTTGAAATAACCCTGCTATCAGCTTTCTTTAAAACGGCCCAAAAGAGGACAGAGACGCACAAAAAAGAGGACATGACTTGTTTTGAGGCTGAGAGGTGAAAGGATCCCCATCTTCAAGGACTTGAAGGGCTGTCCTCTAGAGCAGGGGTGGCCAGCAGTAGCTCTCCAGATGTTTTTTTTTGCCTACAACTCCCATCAGCCCCAGCCATTGGCCATATTGGCTGGGGCGGATGGGAGTTGTAGGCAAAAAACATCTGGAGAGCTACCGTTGGCCACCCCTGCTCTAGAGGATGGGGTGGAATTGTTTTCTGTGGCCCCGGAAGGTTGGACCAGAACCAACGGGTTGAAATTAAATCAAAAGAGTTTCCGGCTCAACATTAGGAAGAACGTCCTGACCGTTAGAGCGATTCCTCAGTGGAACAGGCTTCCTCCTCGGGAGGTGGTGGGCTCTCCTTCCTTGGAGGTTTTTCAACAGAGGCTAGATGGCCACCTGACAGCAATGAAGATCCTGTGAATTTAGGGGAGAGGTTTGTGGGTTTCCTGCCTTGTGCAGGGGGTTGGACTAGATGACCCTGGAGGTCCCTTCCAACTCTATGATTCTGAGGGGGTGACATGAGGGGTGAGGGGTGAGGAGTCTGGAGACCAAATCCTATGAGGAAAGGTTGAAGGAGCTGGGCATGTTTAGCCTGGAGAGGAGGCGGTTGAGAGGTGATAAGATCACCATCTTCAAGGACTTGAAGGGCTGTCATATAGAGGATGGTGTGGAATTATTTTGTGTGGCCCCCGGAAGGCAGGACCAGAACCAATGGGTTGAAATTAAATCAAAAGAGTTTCCAGCTCAACATCAGGAAGAACTTCCTGACCGTTAGAGCAGTTCCTCAGTGGAATAGGCTTCCTCCTTGGGAGGTGGTGGGCTCTCCTTCCTTGGAGGTTTTCAATGGAGGATCGATGGCCCTCTGACAGCGATGAAGATCCTTTGAATTAGGGAGAGGTATTTGTGGGTTTCCTGAATTGTGCATGGAGTTGGACTAGATGACCCTGGAGGTCCCTTCCATGATTCTATGTCCTCTAAAAAAGGGACATCTGGTAACCGTAATTGGAAAATCAAACTGGCAACCAATAGAAACAAACTGGAAGTCAGAGAGCCAGTTTGGTGTTGTGGTTAAGTGAAAGGACTCTTATCTGGGAGAACTGAGTTTGATTTCCCACTCCTCCACTTGCACCTGTTGAGATGGCCTTGGGTCAGCCATAGCTTTCGTAGAAGTGTCCTTGAAAGGGCAGCTGCTGTAAAAGCACTCTCAGCCCCACCTACCTCACAGGGTGTTTGTTGTGTGTGTGGGGGGGAGGTAGAGGAGATTGTGACTGCTGTGAGACTCTGAGATTCAGAGTATAGGGCGGGATATAAATCCAAAATCTTTTTCTTCTTCAATCAAGTGTTTCTGGAACTGGGCCAGGGTGAGGGGATTAAACAGGTCCAATAACAACAACAGCAACTGGCAAGGTTTGCTTTCAGTGAGAAGCATCGCTTTGGCCTTTTGCATCCTGGGTCTTTGCATCCTTTGGCCTTTTGCATCCGTCTCCAAGGGTAGCTCCATTTCCAGCAGTAATCTAACCTGCATGTAATCAGAGCACGGAGAGGTTGGGTCAGCTCTCCCAAGAGGCTGCAGCTGGCACAGCAACAGTGTTGGTTAAAAAAATGCGACGTGCGACAGAGATGAACTGGACCTCTAGCATTTGGCATGATCCCAACGGCTCACACTAGCTGTGGTTCAGCTCTGTGAGGAGCAATGCGAACCCATCCTGAAGAAGCTGATATTTGGTCCGCACCTTAAAGAAGACATTATAGCATTGGGAAAAGTGCAGAAAAGGTCAACTACAACGATTAAAGGTTTGGAACACTTTCCCTATGAAGAAAGGTTAAAACGCTTGGGAATCTCTGCTTGGAGAAACGTCGACTGTGGGGTGACATGATAGAGGTTTACAAGATAATGCATGGGATGGAGAGGTTAGAGAGAGAAGTACTTTTCTCCCTTTCTCACAATACAAGAACTCGTGGGCATTCAATGAAATTGCTGAGCAGTCGGGTTAGAACAGATAAAAGGAAGTCCTTTTTCACCCAAAGGGTGATTGTGGAATTCATTGCTACAGGAGGCAGTGGAGGCTAAAAGCATAGCCAGCTTCAAGAGGGGAATGGATAAGCCTATGGAGCAGAGGTCCATCCATGGTTATTGGCCACAGCGTATTGCTGGAACTCTCTGTCTGGGGCAGCGATGCTCTGTATTTTTGGTGTTTGAGGGGGCACAGTGTGTGGGCTTCTGGCCCCACTGGTGGACCTCCTGATGGCATCTGGGGTTTTTTGGCCACTGTGTGACAGAGTATTGGACTGGATGGGCCACGATCCAACATGGCTTCTCTTATGTTCTTATATCTTCACCTCAGGGGGCCAAGATGCTGACAGCAAACTGTACTTTCATCTCTTCTGGGCAGGGTTTCAGTTCGTGAATACCCATTTTGGCTTCCATTCTGCACTGAGTTTTTCTACTAAGTCTTCCGATGTTGTTAACAAAGAGTTGTGGGTTGTTAGCATACCGATTGCTTCAACTCCCCAGGGGATTTAGAGAGCCAGTTTGGTGTAGTGGTGAAGTGTGCGGACTCTTATCTGGGAGAACCGGGTTTGATTCCCCACTCCCCCACTTGCACCTGCTGGAATGGCCTTGGGTCAGCCAGAGCTCTGGCAGAGGTTGTCCTTGAAAGGGCAGCTGCTGCTGGGAGAGCCTTCTCAGCCCCACCCACCTCACAGGATGTCTGTTGTGGGGGAGGAAGGTAAAGGAGATTGTGAGCCACTCTGAGATTCAGAGTAAAGGGCAGGATATAAATCTGTGGTCTTCTTCTTTCCTCTTCTCTCCTCCTCCTCCTTCTCCTCCTCTCCTTCTTCTCTTTCTCCTCCTCCTTCTCCTCCTCTTCTTCTTCTCCTTCTTCCTCTCCTCCTCTTCTCCTCCTTCTCCTTCTTCCTCTCCTCCTCCTCTTCTTCTCCTCCTCCTCTCTTCCTCCTCCACTTCTTCTTCTCTTTCTCCTCCTCCTTCTTCCTCTCCTCCTCCTCTTCTTCTCCTTCTCCTCTTTTTCTTCTTCTCTTTCTCCTCCTCCTCTTCTTCTTCTCCTTCTCCTCCTCCTCTCCTCCTCCTCTTTTTCTTCTTCTCTTTCGCCTTCTCCTCTTCTCCTTCTCCTCTTCTACTTCTCCTTCTCCTTCTCCTCCTCTTCCTCCTCTCCTCCTCCTCTTTTTCTTCTTTTCTTTCTCCTTCTCCTCTGCTCCTCCTCCTCCTCTTCTACTTCTCCTCCCCCTCTCCTCCTCCTCTTTTTCTTCTTCTCTTTCTCCTTCTCCTCTCCTCCTCCTCCTCCTCTTCTTCTTCTTCTTCTCCTCCTCCTCCTCCTTCTTCTTCTCCTTCTTCTCTCCCAGCAGTTTTATAGATTTGTTGGTCATTTCTGCAGGGACATAAGAAAAGCTCTTATGGAGGAGTGGGGAATCAAATCCAGATCCCAGATAAGAGTCTGCACACTTAACCAGTACACCAAAACGATCTTTTTTCTCAGTTCTCAGAGAACCAGTTTGGTGTAGTGGTTAAGTGTGCGGGCTCTTATCTGGGAGAACCGGGTTTGATTCCCCACTCCTCCGCTTGCACCTGCTGGAATGGCCTTGGGTCAGCCATAGCTCTCGCAGGGTTGTTCTTGAAAGGGCAGCTTCTGTCAGAGCTCTCTCAGCCTCATCTCCCTCACAGGGTGTCTGTTGTGGGGGAGGAAGATAAAGGAGATTGTGAGCCACTCTTGAGACTCTGTCCTTGAAATGGCTGCTTCTGTCAGAGCTCTCTCAGCCTCACCTGCCTCACAGGGTGTCTGTTGTGGGGGAGGGAGATAAAGGAGATTGTGAGCCGCTCTGAGACTCTGAGATTTGGAGTGGAGGGCAGGATATAAATCCAATATCTTCGTCTTCATGGCTCCAGTCTCTAGATTTAAGTATCCACACATTTGGCCACGTAGAGAGTTACTTTATGTTGATGGTTAATTGTTTTGTCTCCCTACAGTTTGGATACGAGGGACGTGTTCCTCTGAAGAGTGCCCGCCTCTTCTACGATGTCAGCGAGAAAGCCCGCAAGATAGTAGAGTCCTACTTTATGCTGAATTCCACCCTCTACTTCTCCTACACGCATCTGGTGTGTCGAACTGCCCTGCCAGGTAAATCAGGTCCAAAGTGTGGGCTGTGGCTTCGCGGTAGAGCTTCTGCTTGGCACACAGAAGGTCCCAGGTTCTACCCCCAGTTACTCCAGTTTGAAAGGAACAGGAAGTAGGTGATGGGAAAGACCTCTGCCTGAGACCCGAGAGAACTGCCACAGGTCTGAGCAGACGAGATGGACTTCGATGGACAGATGCTCTGATTTCGTGTAAATACAAAAAACAGGAGCACGCTGTACAGCCCTGAAACCACAAAGAGGGTGCAAAAGTAGTCATACAACAATGAACATTTATAACAGACCCCAAGGCACCTATGGAAGCGTTGATACAAATTCAATTGGATATCACAAAAAATTACAAAATGATATAACCTGTTAAACATCCACCTGCAGGTATACAAAACAGCGCCAAACAAAGTCCACTAAGATATATATCCGTCTATATATCTTGCAATCCTGAACGGAAGGTCTCAGGGGATAACGTGGTTTCCTTTGACAAGTCTGAAGCACTTGCTCCTCGTTGAAAAAGAACTGTTAGCATGAGTGGTTCCAAATAGAGAAAATTTGCTTGTTTGGAAAACAGCCTGCGGAGAAACTAAAGTGAAATGCCGAGAATATCCAGGATCAGTGTTAAGACATTTTCATTGTTATCCATTGCAACCTTCGGTGGTTTATGTTGGAGACAAAGTACCCACTTTAGTGATTTGTGTATCAGTTCAGGATTGCAAGATATATAGACTGATATACTGTGAACATAAGAACATAAGAGAAGCCATGTTGGATCAGGCCAGTGGCTCTGTGTCACATGGTGGCCAAAAAACCCAGGTGCCATCAGGAGGTCCACCAGCGGGGCCAGAACTCCAGAAGCCCTCCCAGTCTTGCCCCCCCCCCAAGCACCCAGAATACAGAGCATCACTGCCCCAGAGATAAGAACATGAGAGAAGCCGTGTTGGATCAGGCCAGTGGCCCATCCAGTCCAACACTCTGTGTCACATAAGAACATAAGAGAAGCCCTGTTGGATCAGGCCAGTGGCCCCTCCAGTCCAACACTCTGTGTCACATAAGAACATAAGAGAAGCCCTGTTGGATCAGGCCAGTGGCCCATCCAGTCCAACACTCTGTGTCACATAAGAACATAAGAGAAGCCCTGTTGGATCAGGCCAGTGGCCCCTCCAGTCCAACACTCTGTGTCACATAAGAACATAAGAGAAGCCCTGTTGGATCAGGCCAGTGGCCCATCCAGTCCAACACTCTGTGTCACATAAGAACATAAGAGAAGCCCTGTTGGATCAGGCCAGTGGCCCATCCAGTCCAACACTCTGTGTCACATAAGAACATAAGAGAAGCCATGTTGGATCAGGCCAGTGGACCATCCAGTCCAACACTCTGTGTCACATAAGAACATAAGAGAAGCCATGTTGGATCAGGCCAGTGGCTCATCCAGTCCAACACTCTGTGTTACATAAGAACATAAGAGAAGCCCTGTTGGATCAGGCCAATGGCCCATCCAGTCCAACACTCTGTGTCACATAAGAACATAAGAGAAGCCCTGTTGGATCAGGCCAATAGCACATCCAGTCCAACACTCTGTGTCACATAAGAACATAAGAGAAGCCATGTTGGATCAGGCCAGTGGCTCATCCAGTCCAACACTCTGTGTCACATAAGAACATAAGAGAAGCCCTGTTGGATCAGGCCAATAGCACATCCAGTCCAACACTCTGTGTCACATAAGAACATAAGAGAAGCCCTGTTGGATCAGGCCAATAGCACATCCAGTCCAACACTCTGTGTCACATAAGAACATAAGAGAAGCCATGTTGGATCAGGCCAATGGCCCATCCAGTCCAACACTCTGTGTCACATAAGAACATAAGAGAAGCCATGTTGGATCAGGCCAGTTGCCCATCCAGTCTAACACTCTGTGTCACATAAGAACATAAGAGAAGCCCTGTTGGATCAGGCCAATAGCACATCCAGTCCAACACTCTGTGTCACATAAGAACATAAGAGAAGCCATGTTGGATCAGGCCAGTTGCCCATCCAGTCTAACACTCTGTGTCACATAAGAACATAAGAGAAGCCCTGTTGGATCAGGCCAATAGCACATCCAGTCCAACACTCTGTGTCACATAAGAACATAAGAGAAGCCATGTTGGATCAGGCCAGTGGCCCATCCAGTCCAACACTCTGTGTCACATAAGAGAAGCCATGTTGGATCAGGCCAGTGGCCCTTCCAGTCCAACACTCTGTGTCACATAAGAACATAAGAGAAGCCATGTTGGATCAGGCCAGTGGCCCATCCAGTCCAACACTCTGTGTCACAGAAGAATATAAGAGAAGCCATGTTGGATCAGGCCAATGGCCCATCCAGTCCAACACTCTGTGTCACATAAGAACATAAGAGAAGCCATGTTGGATCAGGCCAGTGGCCCCTCCAGTCCAACACTCTGTGTCACACAGTGGCCAAAAGAACCAGGAGGTCCATCAATGGCACCACACCGCCACTGAAGCTTACTGGGTGACTTTGGATCAGCTTCTCTCTTTCTCTCAGCCCTCACTGGTCTGATTCTGCAGGGCTGTTCTTATGTTTAGAAGCCCCCCCCCCCACTGTTATGAAGATTCTCAGTGGACTTTGTTTGGAACTATCCAATGTTTAGCTGTATTGACACACTCAAAGAGGGATATTGGTTGCTTATCGCATTACATCTATTGGACCCCACTAAATTTTCATGTATTTTTCTCCTAATGACAAACTATATGTAGGTTGCATGTTTAAAAGTGGGTTAGTTGGATGGGAAAACATAATAATTCCTTCCTTTTGGCCCAGGTTTATAACAATAGCGTCATTAACAGACACTCTCACATTTTGACATAATACTGTTTTGTTGCTGTCGCATGCTCCTGCGACTCAGATCAAAGGTTTGCTCCATTTGTTAATTTTACTATTCTGTCACTGAATCTTAAGCGGCCCCGTGGTGCAGAGTGGTAAAGCAGCGGTACTGCATTACTGTGATCTGAACTCTCTGCTCATGACCTGAGTTCTATCCCAGCAAAAGCTGGTTCAGGTAGCCGGCCCGAGGTTGACTCAGCCTTCCATCCTTCTGATGTCAGTAAAATGAGGACCCAGCTTGCTGGGGGAAAGTGTAGATGACTGGGGAAGGCAATGGCAAACCACCCTGTAAAAAGTCTGCAGTGAAAACATTGTGAAAGCAACGTCACCCCAGAGTTGGAAACGACTGGTGCTTGCACAGGGAACCGAACCTTTCCTTTCCTTTCCTTTCCTTTCCTTTCCTTTCCTTTCCTTTCCTTTCCTTTCCTTTCCTTTCCTTTCCTTTCCTTTCCTTTCCTTTCCTTTCCTTTCCTTTCCTTTCCTTTCCTTTCCATTCCATTCCATTCCATTGAATCTTATATTTGTACCATTTTACACTCTAAATCACTGACTACCAGATATTTTTACGTTGTAAATGTTTAGATGTGTTTGTGAGTTTAGAGTGATTCCTCAGTGGAACAGGCTTCCTCCTCGAGAGGTGGTCGGCTCTCCTTCCTTGGAGGTTTTTACACAGAGGCTAAATGGCCCTCTGACAGCGATGAAGATCCTGTGAATTTAGGGGGAGGTGTTTGGGAGTTTAGAGCGGTTCCTCAGTGGAACAGGAGGTGGTGGGCTCTCCTTCATTGGAGGTTTTTCAACAGAGGCTAGATGGCCCTCTGACAGCGATGAAGATCCTGTGAATTTAGGGGGAGGCAATTGTGGGTTTCCTGCACGGTGCAGGGGGTTGGGCTAGATGACCCTTGGAGGTCCCTTCCAATTCTATGATTCTAAACCCTTTCCGCATTTCCGGCAGGCCAACAAGACAAGAGGAATGACCTCAGCCATCCCATCCATGCCGACAACTGCCTCTTGGACCCTGAAGCCAATGAGTGCTGGAAAGAACCTCCAGCGTACACCTTCCGTGACTACAGGTACTGTCTCTTGCGCATCGGGAGAGGGGGGACTCAGAGGTGCCCCTGTCCCCCTTAAACCTTCCTTCTACTGATTTTTCTCTATCCTGTGAACGAGTGGGACTCAAGGGCTTGGGGGGGGCGGGGCTGTTGCTGAAGGCTACCAATTAACGGCAAGGTAGAGACCACTTTTAGGGAGCCTCGTAAAGCTGCAGTACTCATTTTACCGGCCTCGGAAGGATGGAAGGCTGAGTCAACCTCGAGCCGGATACCTAAAAACCCAGCTTCCCCCAGGGATCGAACTCAGGTCGTGAGCAGAGCTTAGGACTGCAGTACTGCAGCTTTAACACTCCTTGAAGGGCTGTCCTATAGAGGATGGGGTGGGATTGTTTTCTGTGGCCCCAGAAGGTCGGGCCAGAACCAATGGGTTGAAATGAAATCAGAAGAGTTTCCGTCTCAACATTAGGAAGAACTTCCTGACCGTTAGAGCGATTCCTCAGTGGAACAGGCTTCCTCCTCGGGAGGTGGTGGGCTCTCCTTCCTTGGAGATTTTTACACTGAGGCTAGATGGCCATCTGACAGCAATGAAGATCCTGTGAATTTAGGGGGAGGGGTTTGTGGGTTTCCTGCATGGTGCAGGGGGTTGGACTAGATGACCCTGGAGGTCCCTTCCAGTTCTGTGATTTTTCGGGAGGTGGTGGGCTCGCCTTCCTTGGAGGTTTTTAAACAGAGGCTAGATGGTCATCTGGCAGCGATGGTTCAAAACAGTTCTTGGCTGGGCGGAGGGTCCCAAAAGGGACTTGGGCCTGAAATCCTGAAAAGCCGCTGCCCGCCAGAACAGACAGTGCCGGACTAGATGGATCAGCCTTCTGACCCCACGGAAGAGAGACAGTCTGACAGACTCGAGGCTAAGGACTGCAGAAGTATTTGTTATACCACGCCCCTTGGAGAAAGCCGATTCGCTTGAAAGGAATGGATTGTCTCAATCCAAGAAGCCCTGGCCCTCAGTTAGGAAGACCTCAGCAAGGCTTGTTAACTACAGGGTGTTTTGAAGTAGGCCGCTACTACTTTGGTGTAGTGGTTAAGTGTGTGGACTCTTATCTGGGAGAACCGGGTTTGATTCCCCACTCCTCCACTTGCACCTGCTGGCATGGCCTTGAGTCAGCCATAGCTCTGGCAGAGTTGTCCTTGAAAGGGCAGCTGCTGGGAGAGCCCTCTCCAGCCCCACCCACCTCACAGGGTGTCTGTTGTGGGGGAGGAAGGGAAAGGAGATTGTGAGCCGCTCTGAGACTCTTCGGAGTGGAGGGTGGGATATAAATCCAATATCTTCATCTACCTCACAGGGTGTCTGTTGTGGGGAGGAAGGTAAAGGAGATTGTGAGCCGCTCTGAGACTCTTCGGAGTGGAGGGCAGGATATAAATCCAATATCTTCATCTACCTCACAGGGTGTCTGTTGTGGGGGAGGAAGGTAAAGGAGATTGTGAGCCGCTCTGAGACTCTTCGGAGTGGAGGGCAGGATATAAATCCAATATCTTCTTCTTCTTCTTCTTCTTCACTACTTAATAGGGCAAGAGCCCCGTGGCGCAGAGAGGTAAAGCTGCAGTACTGTAGTTGGAGCCCTCTGCTCACGACTTGAGTTCGATCCCGGCGGAAGCTGGGTTTTCAGGTCGCCGGCTTGAGGTTGACTCAGCCTTCCATCCTTCCGAGGTCGGTCAAATGAGTCCACAGCTTGCTGGGGAGAAAGTGTAGATGACTGGGGAAGGCAAGGGCAAACCACCCCGTCATAAGTCTGCCACGGCAATGTCACGATGTGATGTCACCCCATGGGTCAGTGATGACTCGGTGCTTGCACAGGGGACTATCTTCACTTTTTTAGAGACCACTTTTAAGCCAGAAGTTTCTTGGTCTCAGACTGCAAGCCATAGTTGGGAGGACCTGTGGCTCAGTGGCAGCGCCTCTGATTGGCATGCAGAAGGTCTAAGGTTCAATCCCCACATCTCCAGTTGAAAGGACCAGGCAGGAGGTGATGGGAAAGACCTCAGCCTGAGACCCTGGAGAGCTATGGAGAAGGGCCATAGCTCAGTGGCAGAGCCTCCGCTTGGCATGCAGAAGGTCCCAGGTTCATTCCCCGGCATCTCCAGTGAAAAGGGCCAGGCAGGAGGTGATGGGAAAGACCTCAGCCTGAGACCCTGGAGAGCTATGGAGAAGGGCCATAGCTCAGTAACAGAGCCTCTGCTTGGCATGCAGAAGGTCCCAGGTTCAATCCTCGGCATCTCCAGTGAAAAGGGCCAGGCAGGAGGTAATGGGAAAGACCTCAGCCTGAGACCCTGGAGAGCTGTGGAGAAGGGCCATAGCTCAGTGGCAGAGCCTCTGCTTGGCATGCAGAAGGTCCCAGGTTCAATCCCCGGCATCTCCAGTGAAAAGGGCCAGGCAGGAGGTAATGGGAAAGACCTCAGCCTGAGACCCTGGAGAGCTGTGGAGAAGGGCCATAGCTCAGTGGCAGAGCCTCTGCTTGGCATGCAGAAGGTCCCAGGTTCAATCCCCGGCATCTCCAGTGAAAAGGGCCAGGCAGGAGGTGATGGGAAAGACCTCAGCCTGAGACCCTGGAGAGCTATAGAGAAGGGCCATAGCTCAGTGGCAGAGCCTCTGCTTGGCATGCAGAAGGTCCCAAGTTCAATCCCCGGAATCTTCAGTTCGAAGGACCAGGCAGGAGGTTATGAACAAGACCTTTCTCTGCCTGAAACCCTGGAGAGCTGCTGTCAGTCTGAGTAGACAAGACTGACCGTAGTTTGATTCAGTGTAAATCTTCATGCGTGACCACGTTGAACAGAGTGGGGCTTACTTCAGAGTAAAGGTACAATAGATTGGGCTGTGGTTGCCAGACCATCCCCTGCGAGTGATCTGACTGTGATCTTCCCTCTTCCTCTGTTTCTAGCGCTCTTCTCTATATGAACAGCGATTTTGAAGGGGGCGAATTCATCTTTACAGAAATGGACGCCAAGACTGTGACAGTGAGCAAAGCCCCTTTCTTGATTTTGGGTTGCTTAGAGCAGTGGTCTCCAACCTTTTGGGCACCAGGGACCGGTTTTGTGGAAGACAATTTTTCCACGGACCAGGGTGTGATTTTGGGATGATACAATTGTGCACTTTATTTTGGGGCGGTGGTTAAGTGTGCGGACTCTTATCTGGGAGAACCGGGTTTGATTCCCCACTCCTCCACTTGCAGCTGCTGGAATGGCCTTGGGTCATCCAGAGCTCTCTTATCTGGGAGAACCGGGTTTGATTCCCCACTCCTCCACTTGCAGCTGCTGGAATGGCCTTGGGTCATCCAGAGCTCTCTTATCTGGGAGAACCGGGTTTGATTCCCCACTCCTCCACTTGCAGCTGCTGGAATGGCCTTGGGTCATCCAGAGCTCTCTTATCTGGGAGAACCGGGTTTGATTCCCCACTCCTCCACTTGCAGCTGCTGGAATGGCCTTGGGTCAGCTGGAGCTCTCTTATCTGGGAGAACCGGGTTTGATTCCCCACTCCTCCACTTGCAGCTGCTGGAATGGCCTTGGGTAAGCCATAGCTCTCTTATCTGGGAGAACCGGGTTTGATTCCCCACTCCTCCACTTGCAGCTGCTGGAATGGCCTTGGGTCAGCCATAGCTCTCTTATCTGGGAGAACAGGGTTTGATTCCCCACTCCTCCACTTGCAGCTGCTGGAATGGCCTGGGGTCATCCAGAGCTCTCTTATCTGGGAGAACCGGGTTTGATTCTCCACTCCTCCACTTGCAACTGCTGGAATGGCCTTGGGTCAGCCAGAGCTCTCTTATCTGGGAGAACCGGGTTTGATTCTCCACTCCTCCACTTGCAGCTGCTGGAATGGCCTTGGGTCAGCCGGAGCTCTCTTATCTGGGAGAACCGGGTTTGATTCTCCACTCCTCCACTTGCAACTGCTGGAATGGCCTTGGGTCAGCCAGAGCTCTCTTATCTGGGAGAACCGGGTTTGATTCCCCACTCCTCCACTTGCAGCTGCTGGGATGGCCTTGGGTCAGCCAGAGCTCTCTTATCCGGGAGAACCGGGTTTGATTCCCCACTCCTCCACTTGCAGCTGCTGGGATGGCCTTGGGTCAGCCAGAGCTCTCTTATCTGGGAGAACCGGGTTTGATTCCCCACTCCTCCACTTGCAGCTGCTGGGATGGCCTTGGGTCAGCCATAGCTCTCTTATCTGGGAGAACCGGGTTGGATTCCCCACTCCTCCACTTGCAGCTGCTGGTATGGCCTTGGGTCAGCCATAGCTCTCTTATCTGGGAGAACCGGGTTGATTCCCCACTCCTCCACTTGCAGCTGCTGGAATGGCCTTGGGTCATCCAGAGCTCTCTTATCTGGGAGAACCGGGTTTGATTCTCCACTCCTCCACTTGCAACTGCTGGAATGGCCTTGGGTCAGCCAGAGCTCTCTTATCTGGGAGAACCGGGTTTGATTCCCCACTCCTCCACTTGCAGCTGCTGGAATGGCCTTGGGTCAGCCATAGCTCTCTTATCTGGGAGAACCGGGTTGGATTCCCCACTCCTCCACTTGCAGCTGCTGATATGGCCTTGGGTCAGCCATAGCTCTCTTATCTGGGAGAACCGGGTTTGATTCCCCACTCCTCCACTTGCAGCTGCTGGAATGGCCTTGGGTCAGCCATAGCTCTCTTATCTGGGAGAACCGGGTTTGATTCCCCACTCCTCCACTTGCAGCTGCTGGAATGGCCTTGGGTCATCCAGAGCTCTCTTATCTGGGAGAACCGGGTTTGATTCTCCACTCCTCCACTTGCAACTGCTGGAATGGCCTTGGGTCAGCCAGAGCTCTCTTATCTGGGAGAACCGGGTTTGATTCCCCACTCCTCCACTTGCAGCTGCTGGAATGGCCTTGGGTCAGCCGGAGCTCTCTTATCTGGGAGAACCGGGTTTGATTCTCCACTCCTCCACTTGCAACTGCTGGAATGGCCTTGGGTCAGCCAGAGCTCTCTTATCTGGGAGAACCGGGTTTGATTCCCCACTCCTCCACTTGCAGCTGCTGGGATGGCCTTGGGTCAGCCAGAGCTCTCTTATCTGGGAGAACCGGGTTTGATTCCCCACTCCTCCACTTGCAGCTGCTGGGATGGCCTTGGGTCAGCCATAGCTCTCTTATCTGGGAGAACCGGGTTGGATTCCCCACTCCTCCACTTGCAGCTGCTGGTATGGCCTTGGGTCAGCCATAGCTCTCTTATCTGGGAGAACCGGGTTGATTCCCCACTCCTCCACTTGCAGCTGCTGGAATGGCCTTGGGTCATCCAGAGCTCTCTTATCTGGGAGAACCGGGTTTGATTCTCCACTCCTCCACTTGCAACTTCTGGAATGGCCTTGGGTCAGCCAGAGCTCTCTTATCTGGGAGAACCGGGTTTGATTCCCCACTCCTCCACTTGCAGCTGCTGGGATGGCCTTGGGTCAGCTTAGCTCTCTTATCTGGGAGAACCGGGTTGGATTCCCCACTCCTCCACTTGCAGCTGCTGATATGGCCTTGGGTCAGCCATAGCTCTCTTATCTGGGAGAACCGGGTTTGATTCCCCACTCCTCCACTTGCAGCTGCTGGAATGGCCTTGGGTCAGCCATAGCTCTCTTATCTGGGAGAACCGGGTTTGATTCCCCACTCCTCCACTTGCAGCTGCTGGAATGGCCTTGGGTCATCCAGAGCTCTCTTATCTGGGAGAACCGGGTTTGATTCTCCACTCCTCCACTTGCAACTGCTGGAATGGCCTTGGGTCAGCCAGAGCTCTCTTATCTGGGAGAACCGGGTTTGATTCCCCACTCCTCCACTTGCAGCTGCTGGGATGGCCTTGGGTCAGCCATAGCTCTCTTATCTGGGAGAACCGGGTTGGATTCCCCACTCCTCCACTTGCAGCTGCTGGGATGGCCTTGGGTCAGCCAGAGCTCTCTTATCTGGGAGAACCGGGTTTGATTCCCCACTCCTCCACTTGCAGCTGCTGGGATGGCCTTGGGTCAGCCATAGCTCTCTTATCTGGGAGAACCGGGTTGGATTCCCCACTCCTCCACTTGCAGCTGCTGGTATGGCCTTGGGTCAGCCATAGCTCTCTTATCTGGGAGAACCGGGTTGATTCCCCACTCCTCCACTTGCAGCTGCTGGAATGGCCTTGGGTCATCCAGAGCTCTCTTATCTGGAGAACCGGGTTTGATTCTCCACTCCTCCACTTGCAACTGCTGGAATGGCCTTGGGTCAGCCAGAGCTCTCTTATCTGGGAGAACCGGGTTTGATTCCCCACTCCTCCACTTGCAGCTGCTGGAATGGCCTTGGGTCAGCCATAGCTCTCTTATCTGGGAGAACCGGGTTGGATTCCCCACTCCTCCACTTGCAGCTGCTGATATGGCCTTGGGTCAGCCATAGCTCTCTTATCTGGGAGAACCGGGTTTGATTCCCCACTCCTCCACTTGCAGCTGCTGGAATGGCCTTGGGTCAGCCATAGCTCTCTTATCTGGGAGAACCGGGTTTGATTCCCCACTCCTCCACTTGCAGCTGCTGGAATGGCCTTGGGTCATCCAGAGCTCTCTTATCTGGGAGAACCGGGTTTGATTCTCCACTCCTCCACTTGCAACTGCTGGAATGGCCTTGGGTCAGCCAGAGCTCTCTTATCTGGGAGAACCGGGTTTGATTCCCCACTCCTCCACTTGCAGCTGCTGGAATGGCCTTGGGTCAGCCGGAGCTCTCTTATCTGGGAGAACCGGGTTTGATTCTCCACTCCTCCACTTGCAACTGCTGGAATGGCCTTGGGTCAGCCAGAGCTCTCTTATCTGGGAGAACCGGGTTTGATTCCCCACTCCTCCACTTGCAGCTGCTGGGATGGCCTTGGGTCAGCCAGAGCTCTCTTATCTGGGAGAACCGGGTTTGATTCCCCACTCCTCCACTTGCAGCTGCTGGGATGGCCTTGGGTCAGCCATAGCTCTCTTATCTGGGAGAACCGGGTTGGATTCCCCACTCCTCCACTTGCAGCTGCTGGTATGGCCTTGGGTCAGCCATAGCTCTCTTATCTGGGAGAACCGGGTTGATTCCCCACTCCTCCACTTGCAGCTGCTGGAATGGCCTTGGGTCATCCAGAGCTCTCTTATCTGGGAGAACCGGGTTTGATTCTCCA
The DNA here is from genome assembly GCF_032191835.1 of Heteronotia binoei. Classification (NCBI taxonomy): domain Eukaryota; kingdom Metazoa; phylum Chordata; class Lepidosauria; order Squamata; family Gekkonidae; genus Heteronotia; species Heteronotia binoei. Next base: position 145,946,988 of record NC_083228.1, on the reverse strand, counting down.
CTCCTCCACTTGCAACTTCTGGAATGGCCTTGGGTCAGCCAGAGCTCTCTTATCTGGGAGAACCGGGTTTGATTCCCCACTCCTCCACTTGCAGCTGCTGGGATGGCCTTGGGTCAGCTTAGCTCTCTTATCTGGGAGAACCGGGTTGGATTCCCCACTCCTCCACTTGCAGCTGCTGATATGGCCTTGGGTCAGCCATAGCTCTCTTATCTGGGAGAACCGGGTTTGATTCCCCACTCCTCCACTTGCAGCTGCTGGAATGGCCTTGGGTCAGCCATAGCTCTCTTATCTGGGAGAACCGGGTTTGATTCCCCACTCCTCCACTTGCAGCTGCTGGAATGGCCTTGGGTCATCCAGAGCTCTCTTATCTGGGAGAACCGGGTTTGATTCTCCACTCCTCCACTTGCAACTGCTGGAATGGCCTTGGGTCAGCCAGAGCTCTCTTATCTGGGAGAACCGGGTTTGATTCCCCACTCCTCCACTTGCAGCTGCTGGGATGGCCTTGGGTCAGCCATAGCTCTCTTATCTGGGAGAACCGGGTTGGATTCCCCACTCCTCCACTTGCAGCTGCTGGTATGGCCTTGGGTCAGCCATAGCTCTCTTATCTGGGAGAACCGGGTTTGATTCCCCACTCCTCCACTTGCAGCTGCTGGGATGGCCTTGGGTCAGCCAGAGCTCTCTTATCTGGGAGAACCGGGTTTGATTCCCCACTCCTCCACTTGCAGCTGCTGGGATGGCCTTGGGTCAGCCAGAGCTCTCTTATCTGGGAGAACCGGGTTTGATTCCCCACTCCTCCACTTGCAGCTGCTGGGATGGCCTTGGGTCAGCCATAGCTCTCTTATCTGGGAGAACCGGGTTGGATTCCCCACTCCTCCACTTGCAGCTGCTGGTATGGCCTTGGGTCAGCCATAGCTCTCTTATCTGGGAGAACCGGGTTGATTCCCCACTCCTCCACTTGCAGCTGCTGGAATGGCCTTGGGTCATCCAGAGCTCTCTTATCTGGGAGAACCGGGTTTGATTCTCCACTCCTCCACTTGCAACTGCTGGAATGGCCTTGGGTCAGCCAGAGCTCTCTTATCTGGGAGAACCGGGTTTGATTCCCCACTCCTCCACTTGCAGCTGCTGGGATGGCCTTGGGTCAGCCATAGCTCTCTTATCTGGGAGAACCGGGTTGGATTCCCCACTCCTCCACTTGCAGCTGCTGATATGGCCTTGGGTCAGCCATAGCTCTCTTATCTGGGAGAACCGGGTTTGATTCCCCACTCCTCCACTTGCAGCTGCTGGAATGGCCTTGGGTCAGCCATAGCTCTCTTATCTGGGAGAACCGGGTTTGATTCCCCACTCCTCCACTTGCAGCTGCTGGAATGGCCTTGGGTCATCCAGAGCTCTCTTATCTGGGAGAACCGGGTTTGATTCTCCACTCCTCCACTTGCAACTGCTGGAATGGCCTTGGGTCAGCCAGAGCTCTCTTATCTGGGAGAACCGGGTTTGATTCCCCACTCCTCCACTTGCAGCTGCTGGGATGGCCTTGGGTCAGCCATAGCTCTCTTATCTGGGAGAACCGGGTTGGATTCCCCACTCCTCCACTTGCAGCTGCTGGTATGGCCTTGGGTCAGCCATAGCTCTCTTATCTGGGAGAACCGGGTTTGATTCCCCACTCCTCCACTTGCAGCTGCTGGAATGGCCTTGGGTCAGCCATAGCTCTCTTATCTGGGAGAACCGGGTTTGATTCCCCACTCCTCCACTTGCAGCTGCTGGAATGGCCTTGGGTCATCCAGAGCTCTCTTATCTGGGAGAACCGGGTTTGATTCTCCACTCCTCCACTTGCAACTGCTGGAATGGCCTTGGGTCAGCCAGAGCTCTCACAGGAGTTGTCCTTGAAAGGGCAGCTTCTGGGAGAGCTCTCTCAGCCCCATCCACCTCACAGGGTGTCTGTTCTGGGGGGGAGGGGAAGGTAGAGGAGATTGTGAGTTGCTCTGAGACCCTGAGATTCAGAGTATGGGGCGGGGTATAAATCCAATGTCGGCGTCTTTTTATTATTTCTACATTGTGATATATAATGAAATAATTATACAACTTGCAGCCCGGTCGCTAACAGACCACAGACCAGTACTGGTCCACAGCCTGGGGTTTGGGAACCCCTGGCTTAGCGGATCCAAACAGCCTGGCTGGATCAGGCCATTGGCAATGACCAGATAGAAATGCCCCCCCGCCCCCCCCCCCACAGACATCCAGGGGACAAATGGATAATTCCCCATTAGAACACAGAACATAGAAGCTGCCTTATACTGAATCAGACCCTCGGTCCATCAAAACCAGTATTGTCTACTCAGAGTGGCAGCAGCTCTCCAGGGTCTCAAACTGAGGTTTTTCACACCTATTTGCCTGGACCCTTTTTAGTTGGAGATGCCAAGAATTGAACCTGGGACCTTCTGCTTACCAAGCAGATGCTCTACCCCTGAGCCACTGTCCCTCCCCTGACTGGCAGCGGCTCTCCTGGGTCTCAAGCTGAGGTTTTTCACACCTATTTGCCTGGACCCTTTTAGTTGGAGATGCCAGGGATTGAACCTGGGACCTTCTGCTTACCAAGCAGATGCTCTACCACTAAGCCACCATGCTTCCCAAAGTCAGTATTGTCTACTCAGACTGGCAGCGGCTCTCCAGGGTCTCAAGCGGAGGTTTTTTACGCCTACTTCCCTGGTCCCTTTTGAGTTAGAGATGCCGGGGATTGAACCTGGAACCTTCTTGCTTACTAAGTAGATGCTCTACCACTGAGCCACTGTCCCTACCTAAAGTCAGTCTTGTCTACTCAGACCGGCAGCGGCTCTCCAGGGTCTCAAGCTGAGGTTTTTCACGCCTATTTGCCTGGACCCTTTTTAGTTGGAGATGCCAGGGATCTCTGTGTCACATAAGGACATAAGAGAAGCCATGCTGGATCAGGCCAATGGCCCATCCAGTCCAACACTCTGTGTCACACAGTGGGCAAAAAACCCCCAGGCACCATCAGGAGGTCCATCAGTGGGGCCAGGATGCTAGAAGCTCTCCCACTGTCCCCCCCACCAAGCACCAAGAAGACAGAGCATCACTGCCCCACACAGAGAGTTCCAACAACATGCTGTGACTAGTAGTCGCTGATGGACCTCTGCTCCAGCTGTTGATCCAATCCCCTCTTGAAGAAGAAGAAGAAGAAGAAGAAGATATTGGATTTATATCCTGCCCTCCACTCTGAAGAGTCTCAGAGCGGCTCACAATCTCCTTTACCTTCCTCCCCCACAACAGACACCCTGTGAGGTGGGTGGGGCTGGAGAGGGCTCTCACAGCAGCTGCCCTTTCAAGGACAACCTCTGCCAGAGCCATGGCTGACCCAAGGCCATGCTAGCAGGTGCAAGTGGAGGAGTGGGGAATCAAACCCGGTTCTCCCAGATAAGAGTCCACACACTTAACCACTACACCACCTGTAGCTGTCTGTGCTTGTAGCCGCCACCACCTCCTGTGGCAGTGAATTCCACGTGTTAATTACCCTTTGGGTGAAGAAGGACTTCCTTTTATCCATTCTAACCCGACTGCTCAGCAATTTCATTGAGTGCCC